>NC_068981.1:174404575-174406259 GCF_001194135.2 Octopus bimaculoides | reverse complement strand
ATATATACATACATACACACATACATACACATACACAGACACACACACACAACACACATATACATATACACACATAGATATAGATATATATACATACATACATATATACATACATACATACATGCATACATACATACATACATACATACATACATACATACATACATGTACTGTTTCAATTAGTAAGAAATAGGATGATTTCCTTAGCTTAAAAGATTAGGGAACAATTCCGTCAGGATGAAACCTCCCTGCAGATACGCATGAAAGTTATATGTTGTAAAATCGATAGTAAAGGTTTTAATCGCCAGTATTGATTAAACCAGCGGCTGTCATGTCTTATATAAAAGAATATCGGCGAAACGTTGTAAAGGGAGCTTCACTTCTGAAAGTATATCTTCGCATTCTGGTCACGCGACAATTCTGACTTCAAAGAAGAATTGGCAAAGGGTTCCACGAAATTGAAAAGAGAGGAAATGAAAAGGAAAAAAGCAGAGAATAGGAAAAAATACAGAGAAAGAATGACATCATTAAGACATATCCTAGATGAGAAAAACATGTCCTTTTTTTTTTTTCATCGAAATGGTGGTAGTAGAGATCTTTAATGAGGAGTGTTTTTCGTAGCAGGTTGGTGGTCGTTTGGTAGGAATGGTGGTCTTGTTAGTGATGGTATTGTCGTTGTCGTCGTGTTGTTGTTGGTGGTGGTGGTGTTGGTGGTGGTGGTGGTGGTGGGGTTAATGTTTTGAATAGTTGGTTTGATGGTCGCTGTTGGTTGTGTTGGATGTAGTAATTCCATGACGTGGATATGACGAAACTAAGATCTTATAAATATCGCAAAAATATATATCCATAAATAAAAAGAAGAGGACGACGTGTGTATTTGTGTGTGTATTTGTGTGTGTGTATGTATGTATGTATGTATGTATGTATGTATGTATGTATGTATGTATGTATGTATTTGGATATAGTTTTGAAGGAACGGCACCAGTTTTCCTGTTTGCGGATCGGTGCAGTAAAGGAAAGTGTCAGTGATATGTATCTGGATGTGACTATGAGGAAGTCGGTAGAAGTCTATATGTGATGTAGAAAGACGTAAATAAGAAACAGAGATTTTATTCCCGTATATATTTCAACGGTTCTGGTAGTAAGTGAGTATGCCTGACAGACAGACAGACAAACAGATAGATAGATAGATAGATAGATAGATAGATAGATAGATAGATAGATAGATAGATATTATGTGTATGTATGTATGTATACATAGAGAGAGATATGTCTGCATGTGTGAACTCAAATGTGTGCGCTGGGATTGGAGAGACTGTGAAGGTGTGCTTATGAGAAAGAGTGAGTGAAAGTGAGACAAAGAGGAAAAGAAAGAAAGGGAGAGTATGCATATATATGTACTTTGGTGACGGTAGAGTTCAAAGCGAAGTATTTCAAAGTGAGAAGTTGAGAAATAATATAAATATTAACTTTTTGGATAAGATATAGAGAAAATAAAGATAGTGAGTTCTATTATATGCTCTCATATACACATGCACTTACACTCACACACATAAATATATACATATAACATATTTTGTATATACGTATATATATATATATATACACACATTCATACGTATGTATGTATGCATGAACGTTTGTGAGTGTATACATATCTATCTATATATATATATATATATAT
>NC_068981.1:174396511-174402948 GCF_001194135.2 Octopus bimaculoides | reverse complement strand
ATGTATGCATTATAGAGATATGTTTGCATGTGTGAACTCACATGTGTCCCTGGGTTTGGAGAGACTGTGAAGGTGTGTTTATGAGAAACAGTGGGTGAAAATGATATAGATAGATAGATAGATAGATAGATAGATAGATAGATAGATAGATAGATAGATACATACATACATACATACATACATACATACATACATACATACATAAAATGAGAAAACACAAAGGAAGAAAGGGAAGTGAATAAGAAAGAAGACAAAAAGGTAGACATCGAAAATAAGAGAAGGTAAAAAGTTAGACCGAAATTAGAAAAAAAAATACGAAAGGAAATGAGAAACACATGAAGCAGAGATCTAAAATAGGTGATTTCGGAGAGAAATAAATCGTATTAGAAACAGAAAAATCTAACGCATTGAAGAGTGAATATGAAGGACGTGATCAAGGGAGATAAACGGAAGGTGAGAAATAGAGTAGCAGAAATAATGGGGTGAATATAGTCAGAGAGATGGAAATGCAATGTCAGAGATGAAGAAGGAAAATGCAAAGTAAAATGACAAAACTAACTGGGAAACGATGAAGCAATCAAATATGAAAGTGTGGTTAGCTAAAGGTAGCGGAAAGATACGATCGACATGCTCTGCCTTTACATGATCGACAGAGACGTGCAGACTTCAAGGAATAACTTGACTCATGATTAAAGGAAACCTGTTACATGTCGTTGTACTCTCTGATTGTTAAAGTGATATAGGGTTGAATTTAGTATTCCTCCTAATCGGTGTATAGGAATAGCTTAGACCAAATAAAGTGGCTGAGTATAGGTCCCATTGTATAAATACATTCATGAGCTGACGACGTGTTCATTTGTTGTTCAATTGTTTGGACTTCTTCACAGAAATTTGGCCTAATTTTCAAGCAACTTGGCCATATTATGGTTGGTTGGTGACAATATCAGGGCCAAATCGCATGAAAAGTGGGCAATAACAAATATATATTCAGATAAACAAATAAACATTCAGAGCATTGATTGATTGGACATGTTCAGTCAACCGTGTCAGCCTTAACTTACGACGCCAAACATTGTCACTTGATACTAACACACGGATGTAGTAGGGAACCTACAAAAATTTCTAAGATCAATCATGTGACTATCCTCTACCAATCAAATCTTATTCAAAACATATACTAATTTGAGCCATGAACTCGCTATAAAAATAGGGTGAGCTTCAAACACTAGTCAGAAACAAGACAGCCGCGACATAGGCGACGTCTTTCTATTTGAACTTTCTGAAAATGAGTGTAAACTGTGAAACCGGTTAAATCATTAAATATATTAATAAAAAAATATTTTAACTATTCTCAGTGCATTTCAACTTCTATATTTCCTATATATATACATATTACAAGCTTCTTTCAGCTTCCGTCTACCAAATCTTTTCACAAGGCTTATGTAGACACATATATAGTAATTTGTTTTATTGTGTAGTTAATGTTAGTTTCTGGCCAGCTCTGATACAGCATCCTCCAAATCAACAATGTTCTAGCTTTTACCATTGTATATTTTTTATATATTTGTACCACGTTGTATTGGACTTCCTTATATAGTTTGTTCTTTCATCTATGGCAGAAGGTTGTGAAATGAAGGAGCATTGGCGTCTGTTTCCCGTTGGTTGAGTGATAACCTAAAACCTTTTTGGCTT
The DNA here is from genome assembly GCF_001194135.2 of Octopus bimaculoides. NCBI lineage: Eukaryota > Metazoa > Mollusca > Cephalopoda > Octopoda > Octopodidae > Octopus > Octopus bimaculoides. The sequence continues at coordinate 174,401,256 of NC_068981.1, read as the reverse complement.
TCTGTAATGTCATTTTTTGAACTATGAAAAATTGTAACATAGTCTACCTGTTCAACTATGTATATGTATAAGGTTATCTACATGTTTTCCCCTTATTATTATAGAAGAATAAGAAACTTACCTGGACTTCCACACTAACATTGTACAATATACCGCAGCATTTCAGATTGCAATGTCCTACTTGGCAGTGATAGTCAATAACTGGAAAAAGAAATCTATTAAATGCGCCTGTTGGTTCGAATAATTAGGAATTAGTCTGTTCGAGCAAGGTTGGTCTGGTTTGAAACAGAAAATCTGCCTCCTTGAAATATCCCTCTGAGATACTGTAACATGACGGTAGCACAAAATGCGGATATATTCTTTGTGGCATTTTATCTTTTTCTTGAGTGAAGAACAGATTTTTTTAAGTGCGTGAGAGTATAGTTCAGAGGAATTATAACCAGGTTTCTCTCTCCATACTTATTGCTGTTTAATAGGACAGTTTTATTAATCAATCATTGGTCAAGGCTATGCTTCTCTGGAAATGTCTTATGCGACCGATATATTTCCGGAATAGCTGCAATACATGTCAAACATCGGATTAAATAAATATTAGGCCTCGAGCTAAACGTTCTCAGTTCATTGCATGTCTGAATATAATGCTACTAATCTAAAATTTTGAAGTTGCCGTCTCTCCGTCTTTACCTGATTTATAAACATTAACCATTAGACCTATGTTTGTCCAGCAATTTCGGGGGAAGAATAAGTCGATTACATCTGCCCCAGTGCTCAAAAGGATGAAAGACAAAATCAACCTCGGCAGAATTTGAATTCAGGGCGTAAAGACGGTCGAAATGTCGCTACGCATCTTTTCCCGGCGTGCTAACGGTTCTGCCAGTTCGCCGCCTTATTCAATTCTTGTATTGGTTTCAAATTTTACACAAGGCCAGTACTTTCGGAGGAGGGGTAAGTCGATTACATCGAATACAGTGCTCAACTGGTACTTGTTCTATCGATCCCGAAATGATGAAGGACAAAGTCGACCGCGGCGGTATTTGAACTCAGAACGTGAAGACGGACGAAATGCCACTAAGCATTTTGCCCGGCGTGCTAACGGTTCTGCCTGCTCGCTGCGTTAATCAGCTCTTATATTCTTTTCTACTCTAGGCACAGTGGAGGCGCAATGGCCCAGTGGTATAGGGCAGCGGACTCACGGTCATAGGATCACGGTTTCGATTCCCAGACCGGGCGAAAACACCTAAAGCTCCACGAGGCTCCGGCACAACTTTCTCACACTCTTACTTCCTGTTTCTATTGTGCCTGTAATTCAAAGGGTCAGCCTTGTCACACTGTGTCACGCTGAATATCCCCGAGAACTACGTTAAAGGTACACGTGTCTGTGGAGTGTTCAGCCACTCGCACGTTAATTTCACGAGCAGGCTGTTCCGTTGATCGGATCAACTGGAACCCTCGACGTCGTAAGCGACGGAGTGCCAACAACAATTCTAGGCACAAGGCCCGAAATTTTGGGGAGAGGGGGCCAGTCGATTACATCGTCCCCAGCACGTAACTGATACTTAATTCATCGACCCCGAAAGGATGAAAGCAAAGTCGACCTCGGTAGAAGTTGAACTCAGAACGTAAAGACAGACGATTTCAACTCTTATATTGACACGATACATGTCTTTTGCACTTAAACGTTCTTCTAGAGCGTATGAACTACCACTCAAGAAATAGTGCCTGTTTATTTTAATTTAATGCTTGTTCTGTCTTTACACGGGATTTTGTTGTTCTTTTCCCTCAAATTCATCAATTATTTTCCTTTCGTTCACACTCTTCTAATACTAGAATCACTTATGTAAATTATATGATTAATGTTTAGAAGTTGTTACTTTCTATTCACAGCCCACGATTTACAAACACTATTGCTATTCTCTCTTCCAGAATTAGTTGATTAGCTGTGAGGCAGTTTGACTTTCATAAACTAAATGAGCCTGTCAGAGGAGAACGAGGGGCCCTCCTAGTGTGATATCTGAACATCAGTAGATGTTCTAAGAAAGAAAGAAAGAAAGAAAGAAAGAAAGAAGCGTTTGGTTGTAGTCTAGAAGTAACACAGCATAGTTAAAGAGTGAATAGGTGACGAGTAATCGACAAGATCTTGGGTGAAAAATGATTGTTTACAGATTGTTATTGTAGTTGTAGAATCAGGGAGATAAAAACAAGGCATCTGCTATCCAATGCTCGTAGCTGTTTGTGAATAAATCAGTAGGATTGCCTAATTTGGAATGTAGAATGCTGTGCTTGTATATGAAGCACCGGCACCAAACAGATATATGAGCAATATCTAACATAGCTAATGGTTTTTGGTGTTTTGATGATTTCTTTCTGATTTGTGGATATTTATGGGGTCGTTTTCCTAATGAGTTTTTCCTATTATATTTTCCACATTAACAAGCTACTCACTGTTATAGCAACAGAAAAACAAGATTTACTCTCCAAAATATTAGCTCATTATTTTCTAGGTATCCTATCCCTAAATAATTAATTGTTATGTTTCTTATTAGTAATGGGAAAATAAGCCTTAATATTCAGAGATAAACATTATCAAGGGGAATTCTTTTCATTTATTTATATCCTTTAAGTTTCTGACTCCAAGAAAAATGTGATTTATGTTAATAGTCTACTTTATTTTTAATAGATTTTATGTTGTTTAATCTACATTCAGAATTTACTTCGCCGTTGCTTTTGTTTTTATCATTGTGGTTGGTTGAGATAGTGTTGTTGTTGTTGTTGATGTTGTTGTTGTTGTTGTTGTTGTTTTTGTTGTTGTTGCTGCTGCTGATGGTGGCGGTGGTCGTCGTGGTCGTCGTTCGTCGTGGTGGTGGTGGTCATCGTCGTCGTGGTCGTGGTCGTGGTGTTTAGTTTCAGATCCACTAGAGCATATTTCTAACCGAACATTTTCTATGAGTAACCATCCCGTCTTTCCAGACATATTATATCGCAGACTACATTATCCTACATTGTCCTTCCTTTATTTTAAGTCGGTAGAGTGTTCTTTGAAATAGATTTCGTTGCTGTTTCTAAGAATTCGTGTGGTCAGGAACAGGCTCATCATTAGCTCATTGATACTTCTGTTCTTATCGTAGTCATCGTCCTTGGTGTTATGAAGCCACTTTGTAATGGTGAAGTTAAGTTCAAATAAATTATTCAGGACCAACTTGAGATGCACCGAAATTACAGATCAGAATTAAAGGGACTACTAAGCTACAGCAATGGGTTAATAGCACGACTGCAGTAGAATGGTTTCACATAAACAGACGGCTAGATTTACATGAATTGATACTGGAGATTTTTATCATTGAATATGGAGACCGTTGCTCGTTAAGGCGATTGAGTACGCAAAAACAGATGTTAATATAGATCACATACTGTAGATTGGAATTTATTGTGCATGCGAGTAATCACAAATTTGGATAGTTAACTCACTGCTTATTTAATATAAAAAAATGTTTAACAATAAAAATAGTTTTAATTGAAGAAATAATGAAGGTATTTTCTTTATAATTTCAATTTCATCGACGAGTGACAACAGCTTCTTGTTTCTCACACGTTAACCGATAGAAATTTCCTCACGTGAATTCATTATATATCGCGTATGTGTGTATGAATGTATGAATGTATGTTTATATACACATACATACACACACATTCATACATACATACATACATACATACATACATATACTCGCACATGTGTATACAAACATAAATTTAACTTTATTTCTCATTCCTATCATTTTGCCAGGAAGCTTCCTAACGTCGCATGCTTAGCGTTTCAAGTTTAGAGAAGCGGACATCACAGCTAATAAAAGACGACCAGTTATAGAAACTGTTATATAATTGCTTTCTCCGATCTACTAACCGATTGTTAGCCATCGGGTAGAGCTAGCCAACAACATATCAATCAACCCATCACCTAGTGAACTAATCACTTATAGATATCTTAATGTATTTTTAGCATTCAAGGATGCTTCAATATCTACTATAAAGTTATCACTACAATTCAATAAATTTTAATATCATATAATAACATCATATGTTTGATCATCATCGTCTGCATATCAACACGCTAAAGCAATTTTTCAAATAATGCAGATGACTACTCAGTATAACGATAGACATTTTATGTCGTTATATTCATCGTTTATTGGTGTTTGAACTTGAGACAAGATAGTTTGCTAAATTCTAAGTAAATTAAATTGTTTATATCAAAAGAAATAGCTTATGAATAACACTTAACTGATTAGATACCATAGTGGCAACATTTCAAGCCATTAAAATTTTTTTTTTTTTAACATTTTTTACGATTTTTTTTTTTTTTACATTTTTTACGATTTTTTTTTTTTTTTACATTTTTTTACATTTTTTCATTTGTCTATAGACTTGAAATAGTACAGAAATACTAAAAACAACAACGCGCGTGTGTGCATGTGTGTGCGTGAGAGAGAGTAAGAGAGAGAGAAAGAGAGAAGGGGAAAGAAAGAAAGAAAGAAAGAAAGAAAGAAAGAAAGAAAGAAAGAAAGAAAGAAAAAAGAAAGAAAAAAAGAAAGAAAGAAAGAAAGAAAGAAAGTGTATGTGTGTTTGTACACACATGTACAGATATACATATACAGACACATACATATACAACATATATGAACACACACATACATGCAAATATATGGATGTGTGTATATATATATATATATATATATATATATATATAT
>NC_068981.1:174394575-174396501 GCF_001194135.2 Octopus bimaculoides | reverse complement strand
TGTGTGTGTGTGTGTGTGTGTGTGTCGAGAGACACAGAGACACAGAAAAGGGGTAGAAAGAGAAACGATGGGAAAGTAATATTGCTAAATATTGCTTTCAAATTTTCACACAAGGCCTGCAATTTCGCGTGTGGGAGCTAGTCGATTATATCCACACAAATGTACGACTGGTACTTGTTTAACTGACTCCTAAAGGATAAAAGGAAAAATCGGCCTCGGCAGAATTTGCACTCGGCATGTAAAGACAGACGAAAGGCCTCTAAGCATTTCGCCCGGCGTGCTAACGATTTGGTATTGTTAAATATTGATATCGTTATTACACAGATTAAAATATCTATTCAGAGTTTGCTATGAGTACTTCACCTTGCAGTCTACTCACAGTATTATAGAAGGAAAGATTCAGCGGAATATATATGATAGTGTGCGAGTTAAATAACGAACTCATTTTGGGGTTATTTCCATCGCCGATGTTTAAAGATTAAGGAAAGCCCACAAAGGAAAATTGCTCTCATATCTCTGTTAGAGACATCTGAAACCCCGTCAATAATACGGACATCCGACTGATTGTCAAACAATCACTCACAGACGTACCACATACTCTGGCCAAAAGATGTGCCGTCTGCTCTTACTGCCACTTATATTGCTACTGTGATTGACGTTGCCCCTAGGTGTTAGCTGAAGTTATGCCACTTCTTCTCAGGAATTCTCGTCCCTCTAGGTGATCCTCATCAATTTTGCTATGTTCATCCCCACACGCCTAAAACGAACCGAAGCCCCCTAGTTCTTCCCAAAACCGTCTGTGCTCTGAAATACCCGGTTTTCTCATGTCTTTACCGCAGGTGTTGACTTAAATAGATTCAAGAAGAACATAAATAGCATTAATCATACTGGTCTAGGAGGGCCAGTTTTGACTATTGAAAAGGTTGCAAGATGCAACGAAAATTTTAGAACAGTAAAAAAGAAATAAGTGGAAATTTTACCGGTGAGTGTGTTAAATTATAAGGCACTAAAAGAGAATGACTCTCCCCATATACAACAGAATATATATAGAGAGAGAGAGAGACAGACAGACAGATAGACAGAAAGAAAGAAAGAAAGAAAGAAAGAAAGAAAGAAAGAAAGAAAGAAAGAAAGAAAGAAACAAAGAAACAAAGAAAGAAAGAAAGGGGTGAACGCATACACATGTCAATAATAAAATATATATTGCATCGACTACTGTTGCCGAATTTCTTAACTTCTTATGTAAAGCAAGAATTCCAAATTTCATTTCGTTATCTGGTAAGAAAATTTAAAATCTTTTTTTCCAATCAGAAGAAATAATTCCAATGGTGACCCTTATTAATCAATATGATTGCTTATCTTAATAATAATTCCATCAAAGATATGTGAGACATGAAATGTGGAACTAACTAAAAACTACCAAAGAAATATCAGTTATTACATGACACTGGTGCATAACAGATGTTATTGATGAATAGGAGTGCGTTGACGTTAAGTTATCACTTAGGCGAATATCAAACGTAAGATATGAAGAAAAGGGAAATGATGGGAGAACAAATTGATAGCTGAAGTAAAATATCAAAGCTAAAGTGAATATTTGAAAGCAAAAAAGAAAAAGAAATTAATACTTTGCTGTTCGAAAATAATTATCGGCTGAGATGAATACACACTTTGAACAAACATACGTTTTCAAAGAAAACCTGCAAAATTCAATATTGGATGTATAAACACACGAACACGCAGATATATGCACATATAGGCACTGCACACACATACCTACGCACGTACGTATATGTATACATACTCGCATACATACGTACATGTATGCGTAAATACATACAGCGATAGATGTATACGAATATATATATATATATAGATATAGATATATATATATGTATATATATATATATATATATATATATATAT
>NC_068981.1:174390104-174393579 GCF_001194135.2 Octopus bimaculoides | reverse complement strand
ATTATTATTATTATTGTTATTATTATTATTATTGCTGTTGTTGTTGTTGTTATTATTATTATTATTATTATTATTATTATTATTATTATTGTTGTTGTTGTTCTTGTTGTTGTTGTTATTATTATTATTATTATTATTATCATTATCATTATTATTATTATTATTATTAATGTTATTGTTATTATTTTCATTTTTATCATTAAAGCGGCGAGCTAGCAGAATCGTTACCACGACGGGCAGAATGCTCTGCAGCATTTTGTCCCTTTTTACGTTCTGAGTTCAAATTCAGCTGAGGTCGATTTTGCCTCACATCCCTTTGGTTTGATAAATTAAGTACCAGTCAAATACTGAGGTTGATATCACCAACAATCCCCCCTCCCCACAAATTCCAGACCTTTTGGCTGAAGTGGAAAAGATTATTATCATTATTGTTGTTTTGCTTCTCAGAGCGCTCGGTGTTGTTTGCTCTGTTTGATTTTGTGAGAGCGGACAGTAGCCTGTTGTGAGAGGTCTCACAGGGTCTCTTTCTGCACATTATAAGCTTTGCATAGTAATCAGATACATGAAATTGAATGAAATTAATGTTTGTTGTTGAGGAAGTGAAACTATGTGATTACGTCACCAGAAGAATTCCAAAGGGAGAACTTTATATTATCCTTGACTGGGGGTAATATTCTATCTATAACTGTTTTACTAATTTTGCCTAAAAAAGACTTAGTGGGACAGATTAAACAGATAGAGGGTTTAGATTGTAAATTGGGCTTATGATCCTTCAGAGTAAAATGAGGGATTCTTGGTGCGTATGGTTCTGTTCTATTCAATAGGTATTAATCCGCTAAAAGTTTGTAATCTGTCTTGTTAATATCCTTCAGTGCTTTTGCATGTGCATGTCTGTAATTAGTACTAAGCTCCTTTACTATTAAGTTGTTATAAGTTTCAATAGACAATGAGTAAAGATTACCAATTTTGTCAGAGAATTCGTGTAAATTTTGTGAGGAACGGATTTCAGATATAGTTTGAGAAAGCTCCTTTTGGAAAGGGTTAGTGTATTTAGAAAATTTTAGTTTTTTTTTTATCATATACATTAAGTCTTGTGTTAACAACTAACAAGATGAGGACAAATATCCGTCAATAGTAAATAATATAAATATTGTACATTAAGTCTTTTTCGAATTTCGCCATAGCAGGATTTGGAGGAGGGTTTTTATACGATTTCTTATTAATCTGTGAGTAGGAAGATGTCTTCAATATATACCTTATAAGATACTAACATATCTTTATACATCAATATAGTTTTCTAGGCATATATGTCTATTATATTTTTATATATTTATGTATCTGTAAAATTTTTTATGTTTTTCAATATTTTATTCAGTGAAACATTAAATATATTTTCATAATTTGCATACACCGGTTTTATGGCTGAGTATATCTTGCATTATTTTTCTAAATTGCTAAAACTACCTGAATTCTCCTTTCAAACGTTTTATATATATATATATATATATATATATATATATATATATATATATATATATATGTATATATATATATGCGTGTGTGTATGTGTGTGCGTAAGTATGTACATATATATCTATAGGTGTGTGTACATATACACACACATATATGTGAATATATATATGCACACATACGTACGTACGTATGTATGTATGTATGTATGTATGCATGTATGTATGCATCTATATATGTATAAATAAATATACGCGCACACATACACATTCAGCGATGTAAACTTCACTAAATATTTCTGATTCCGATCATCCGAATAGAAATGAAGGATACAGAAATGATGGAGACGGACAATATATATAATCTTGCATAGGAAATGTTGAAAGAAATTTTTTTTAAATTCGGCACTGGGATTCAATTGTGTACTAAAAGAATTCGTGATGTTTGTGTATTTTGTGTGATTGGAAGTATTTTCGTGGGTTATGGTTGGAGTAAAGCGTTGTAGGTATATGAATTACTTCTGTTTTATAATGAATGAATATGCAAAAATTAATAAAGAAAATTAATGTAAATAATATAGAAAATTATTATGAAAAGATAGAACAGAAAAAAAAGAAACTGTTGGGCGTTGGGATTATGTGAGTAAAATAATCGATATTTAAGACAGAGAAGATAGAATAATCGAAAATATATACTACCAACTGATTCCAAATGGAGTTACTCCTAGTGCAACAGTCATTTTACGCATACGTATGTAAGTATATGAATATTTTAGATAGATAGATAGATAGATAGATAGATAGATAGATAACTGTAAAGAGAGAAGTATAGATATTTATGTAGAAAGATAGATATATTTGTGTGTGTAACTGTATATATGTATGTACGTGTTTATATATATGCAATATGAGTGTGTTCATGTCCATAAGCGCATTGCGTGCGCGCGCGTGTGTATAAGAGAGAAAGAGTCTGAACATGAATGAAAGTCAAGTTTGTATAATTTGATATTTATATGTATAAATGCATACATATACATGTATATGCATATGTGTGTGTATATAATTACACCCGCGCATATATATTTAGATATATCCATATAATGCATGTATACATGGATACATACATACACACATGTATACATAGATACATACATATGTACGAAAAATGATTGATGCACTTAGACCAGTTCGTGGAAGTTGTTTTCCATTTTCTATCTTTTCTATATGCGTAATATTGATTATTTTAGTCATATAATCCGTACGTCAAGCTTGGGTTTTTTTTTAACCATTTTTGTTTTTTCACAGAATTCTTTTTCACAATAATTTTTTATCTTTAATGTTGTATATTAATTCTCTATATTTATTCATTATAAAGCAGTAGATATATGTATTTATAGCCCCTAATTCCCAACCCTTTATTGCATATTTCACCCTGTCATATAAAATGCACTAAGTTAACGACCGTTTCAAAATCGATTCAAATATTAACTGCATTTTTTTAAAAATATTTTCTAGAAATTTTTCGTATACAAATAACAGATACTGCCCGTCTCTACAGTCTGGGGTTCAAAACGTAAAAATAGGTGTAAGGACTCGTGAAATTTTCAGGAAGCAAAACAAGATGATTTCAAGAAATTAAGAATTTATATATCATATTATTGCATTTTCGTGCATTGGAGAGAATCCGATTTTTGCTAGGAGACAAAGCGTCAGATTTAGAACTGTACTGGTCCTATTTCACCTCGGCTGTTGAGTATAGTTTTCTGATGCTTACTTTGATCAACGGGCAGAAAGTTACGAATGTTATCAAAATTTGCGTCATGGGATTAATTTCGTTCGTGTTCCTCAAATCGTTTTTATTTTATTATTATTATTATTATTATTATTATTATTATTATTATTATTATTATTATTATTATTCCAAGCAGTGACCTGAATAATAATAAGAAGAAGAAGAAGAAGAAGAAGAAGAAGAAGAAGAAGAAGAAGAAGAAGAAGAAGAAGAA
>NC_068981.1:174387525-174390057 GCF_001194135.2 Octopus bimaculoides | reverse complement strand
GAATAAAACATCTATACAATCGAATCGCGCTCTTCGTCTTGACTAATAATAATAATAATGATAATAATAATAATAATAATAATAATAATAATAACATCAAAAAATACCTTAGGAATGAGAACCCAGGTTCGAAATTTCCCCAAGACACCTGATGAAGGCTGGAGGGTATATCAGCCGAAACGTTGTGTTAACAACAAACAAGATGAGAACAAATAGCTGTCAAATGTAAATAACGTAACTAATGTAAGTAATGTACGTAATTCCTCATCTCTTAAATATAGAACTTTAATAGCAAATCCACTCCTTTCGCAGAGCATATACACTGTCTCAAGAGAAAAAATATACCACATAACAGCTTGCTCCATCATAGACTTAGGTCCTCCAAGCCAAGGCCAATATACCCCATGTTTACTGTGCTTCAACAAATCCCTGCAAATCTTCTAACATAACCCCACGCAATTATCTAACAAGCAGCGTGAAGCCTTCTCTATGTGTATCCTCAAATTTTTAAGTCATTTACATTCTGCTACAGGTGTAAGTGCAGTAAAACAACTACTTCTGATTTTCCCTAACATTTAGGGATCATACCTAATTCATTTGGTATAACTACAGTACTTCACATCTTTTTCTTTCCCTGAAGATCCTCTTTCTCACCCTTATTTATATTCAACGCCTCCCACCTAGATCCTTACTAGTAGAATATCCTCTCAGCTGCAATACCCTCTAAATTAACAGAACACCACTAAGTCTCTCTTTTTAAATATTTGGAGTTATACAGAAGTTAATAAAATCCATATAATTAATCAATCTTTCCAGCTCTCTTCACTAATTTATTTAATATTATATTTAATTCCTATTGTTCATTAGCACTGCTCTTCCTCAGTTCCTGTGTTCTCTAAGTTCTATACTTAAACTTAGCAAATATATGTCCCTAATCTATTCATTTATTCATTTATTTATTTATATTTACATTTGACTTATTTTTGATTTATAGCTTTAAATCTTTGCCTTCATCCCTCCGTTTCCAATGAGCATACACCACAAATTTTTACGTTTCAAATTTTATATTTTATATTTTATATTTAACATTATGGGCATCTATTTCTAACACCACTAAAACTAGACAAGTCCAGTATCTCCCCTGACTTTCATCTTTATCAGGCTCCCTTTAGCTTGACATCTCTATCTTTTACAACCGCTTTATTATTATCACTACCCACTCGCTCCGCTTCTTTCAAATTCTGGCTATCCTCTGTGGTCGTCGAACTATTTGACATCTGCTATCCGACATCTCTACCTACCTGTCTCTATACATGCACCCCTAACCTCTCTCGACTAAAATCCCCCCTATACTGACTACTATGTATCTACTCTACTTCATCCACCTTGTCTGTCTTTCCTCCTGACTTTAGTATAATATTCATATTCTACCCTCATTCATTCTCTATTCGAAACTGGAACTGGTAAGTTCCACTATTCCTCGACAAGAATTATCATCGAACATTCTCATTTGAAGCTGTTATTGCGTATTACCTATAACCGTATTTCTCATTTGATTATGGATCTACCTAATGCATTCCTATTTTACACTGGTCATTTCCTCATTCTTGATCAGTTGGAGTACACTAATACCCTCGATTGGAGATTTCCTTCGCTTTTACGTCTCTCTGACTTCTCCCTCTTTGATGACGGTATATTCAACCTATGGAATATGATGATTTTCACGCTAACTTAATATCATGATCCACACGCTTGACTATTCTAGAAACAGTTGTAAGAGACTCAGTATATCTATATTCTCTCTCTAACTTAAATGTCATTCAAGTGATGTCAAACGGTTTGCCTTTTCATTTTTACTTTAATCTTTTATCTACCTGCTCAAAGAAAAAAACATTTCTAGCAGCGTCTGATAGACAGTCTCAGCATCACAATTTCACTTGCAGTTCAAACTGGAATGTTAGTGGTAAACCGTAGTACATACCTATTCTTTTAAGTCGGTTGTCGACTCGAAATACGAGAGTAGAAAAACAGCCAACAACTGAGGAAAGGTCGTTCTTTATGTTTTTTGTCTTGTTTTCCATTTGTGTCTTTCGTTGTTCGAAAAAATAGTTCATATTCCATGTACAGACACATACAGAGATACACACATTCATACATATACAGACACATACAGAGATACATACATTCATACATACATACATACATACATACATACATACATACATACATACATGCATACATACATACATATATGCAATTGTTTCTAGCTCTAAAACTCAATATAGATAAAGCTCTAAATAATAGCATGTAAACATTAGGTTAAAATATTTCCGGACAGTAAAAAGTTGAAAGCTGCATGGACCAAAGCAATCCTTCTAAAGTTTAAAAACAATTTTTTTCACGTTTCCTCGAAGTTTCTAGGTATTGATGACGTAAACATCAAACATACACGTACATACATACAGACATACATATATATATATATATACATATATATATATATATATATATATATATATATATATATATATA
>NC_068981.1:174386287-174387223 GCF_001194135.2 Octopus bimaculoides | reverse complement strand
ATATATATATATATATATATATATATATATGCAGATGCATGGTTAAAGAGATACATACATACATACACTAGCATATAGAAAGTCATAGAGACAAAAATTTAAAAAATGCTTATACGAATATGTAGTCTGCATCTCTGTTGTTTTTTTTTTTCGGTATATTTACAAATACAATAATATATTTAATTATAGTCGAAAGCAAATTCATGTGTTTATAAGGCATACATAGACATACCTGTATGGATTTGTATATGTATGCATGTGAGTGTACATAATGATATATGTCTGCATATGCGTATGCATATACATATATGCACACACACACATATATATGTACATATATATACCATACATATACATACGCATACAAACATGAGTGCATGTGTGTATACATACATGTATACGTATGTGAGAGCATGTCTGTATATGTTCTGTACAGATGACTCGGAAAAGAATGAAATAATACGATATAAGAAAGTTTTTCTGTTTTTCCCCGAAAACCAAAAGAAACTGCAACATTGTATAAAAATCATATAATCATATAAGAATGTTATACATGTCTCAGCAAGAAGCAAATCTTCTTTCTTCATAGAAGAAACTATTACATTAATAATAATATTTGCTTACATACACTTATATGTGCATATACGAGCACATATATGCATGAATAATAACTGACACATATGCATACACCCATATATACACATGTACATACACATATGAATAAATGTATATATATATATGTTGTTGTACTTGGGGATGGTCATATTGCCAGTTTAGCCAATAAAAACACACGCACTGTGTATTTGGTGTTAATTTGCTTCAGCTTTATATTACATTAATCTTAATCTTATTTCGGCCAGAGTTCTTTCGTCACACTTCTGTGACCTCATCAGTGGTCTTTTGTTTCCTTCCTTCTTATGTGTGTCTCACCTTGCT
>NC_068981.1:174384113-174386277 GCF_001194135.2 Octopus bimaculoides | reverse complement strand
TCAGCAGTTTCCCCTCAAACCAGCAAGTGGAAACTGCTGACCTCCCCTGTTCGGAGGTTATAAAGGACACAGGTTTCGTGTGTCACATAGCTAGCTAGAGGCGATGGCTTCTTGGAGCTAATTCACGGCAGCTTTCGTCCTAATTTTGGGACTGCCATGTTGGCTTGGCGATAACTATTAATTTCCAGTACCGCTGCCATAGTCTCCTTTAGGGAGACTTAGAAATATTAATAACTTTATATATATATAGTTATATATTTATATGAATATATGCGCGCATATAATTGTGCGTGTGTGTGTGTGTTGGGTCATATAAAAGTTCTAAGTGGATTAAACCTTTCATATCCTATCAAACAGATAACACCTTACGTAGGTGCAAACCTTCTTTAGCCTGGGGTGCCGGTGTTTCTTCTTTCCCCACCCACTGTCTTCGGTGCTTGATATTTTTATAGAGAACACATTTCTCGTCACCAGTTACTATTCAGTCCATAAAAGGTTCTTTCGTGAGACGTGTCATCAAAGAAAGAGCATACGTTTGCTCTCTCCTCGCGATTAGATTCGGAAAGTTTGTGAAGAACCCATTGACCTAATTTGCTGACTTTTCCGATGGCAGACAGCTGCCGATGAATGGTTGAATGACCAAATCCAAGCTTCTTTTGCAAGTTTCTTAACAGTTACGATGAGATTTTGTTCCACCAAAGCTTGCAGGATGTCCTCGTCGAGCTCTTCAGATCTTCCAGGACATAGCACGTCTTCTAGACTGTACTTTCTGGCTTGGAAGTTCTGAAACCACCATTGACACTAGCTTACTCTTATTGTCATGTCCCCATACACTACATTAATATTCCTCGCACTTTCCGTTGCGTTGTTGCTTTTATTGAATTCATAAAGCAAAATATGCCGAATATGCTCCTTTGTCATTTCCATTATAACTTTGAAAAAATACCTCTTAAAATACCTGCAATGCGGACACGTATTCATCTATGTTTATGTTTCCCTCACACTCTACCAGCTCTGATCAACCGTTTCTCCAAATTGCGCCCAGACCATCACAGAATAGCTGCCGTGTTTCATTGTTGGCTGCAATCATTTCACATCAAATTCTTGGTCGCAGAGACTCCATACCCTCACTCGATCACTGTTTGAAAATACAGTAAATCTGGACTGATGAGAGAATATGACAGTGACCCAAAATGCCAGTGGCCTTTCCACCATCTCACTAGCCCAATCTTTTCTCCTTTCGATATTGGCTGGTCGACGAAGTGGCTTCGTTCTTGCTGATCTGCCATAGTAGCCAAGTTTGTGGGGATGCCTGACAGCTGTTCTTGAACTGACATCAACTTATTCTGCTATGTCAGAAGCCTTGCAACAAGGATTGTCCTCCACACTTAACTTAACGAAGCGCAGGGTCCTGCCAGAGGGCCCTGGTCAACCTGAGTGAGGTGATGTGGATTCCTTCCTCTCTCTAGTAAATTGCACAATCACTCTATTAACTGTAGAAAGTAGGTTCCCAAGATTTTCTGCAGTTTTACACTGATTACGTTCACCTTCAGATTGACCCACAATCTTTGAAATTCAGACAATTCCAAAGTTTCTTTTGTACATGGCAGGATTAAACAGTTACATATAGAACCTGAAACATAAAAATGTCAATTAATTAAAAATATAAACCTTTTCAAGTTAAAATAAGCATAGAACTATGTTTTATGGGGTGTCTATTTTCTTCTGTCGTGCCTGTATATATATATCTATATATATATATATATAATACAAATAATATGTGAGTATATGCATATATACGTACATGTATGTACATACCTACATCAGCATGTATATCTAGATGCATATCTGGGTACAGGACGTCAGAAAACAAACGTGGCCAAAATGAAAAACAGAACATAGAAAGCAAACAGGCCACATAGAGAACATTTCCTTCATCAGCTGTCCCTATTCTAAACTAAGCGTTTCGAAGAGTTATATACGTTGGCGCATGTGTGTTTCCTTCGCGTTCTTATTTCCTAGGTTGCAGAGTTTAGCAATAAGCGGTTTCAAACTGAATAACTACCATCATGTGTACATATATATGGATATAAGTATGTATATATGTATGCATACATAAATATGTATATATAAATATATATATATACATATATATATACATATA
>NC_068981.1:174380204-174383977 GCF_001194135.2 Octopus bimaculoides | reverse complement strand
TATGCACATTCCCTATATATATATATATATATATGCCTACATACATATATACTATTAGAATAACATATATTAGCACCCTCTCATTCATACAAGTTTACAGTAAAATCAATAAACTCAATACACTCTTCTTGACTCGTCATGTACACACTTCCACTTACGATTGTATATCCAAGCACTCACGCGGGCGCACACACACACACACACACACACTACACATACACACACACCACACATATACACACACACACTCACACGTTTTTCACATATATACACACAGACATGTACATACATACAAATGAAAAGCATATATACGAACGTTACACATATACAAACACACTTTTATATAGGCACTCATACTCCCGAGCTTATACAATGGAATTAATTAGCTTTAAAATCAATTCGTAAATTTTTTTTTCTTCTTTTCTGTCAATTTACTTATAGAGCAGGAACCAATGTGATTATCAGCAAATTCCAGATGAAATATCTTGTAGAATGGAAACAAAGAAATCATATCTGAGTTGAAATGTAAATCGACTTTCCCACTAATTAGCGGATATTTTCTACTATCAGTTACACTTCACCCCATATGCGATATCTTTGAAGAATAAAAGAAAAAGAAAACAATTCCACGTCTATGTACAAAATTACACGCAGACACACACGACGCATACCCACACACGTGTATGTACCTAACTACCTGCCTAATACATGCATACCAGCTCAATTTGCTTCTCGCGCTCTCAATTTCTATCTCACTGTAGATAGATAGATAGATAGATAGATAGATAGATAGATAGATAGATAGATAGATAGATAGATAGATAGATAGATAGCGGGGCTGGTTGATAGACAGATAGAATGAGCAGAAACAAGTAAAAACAGAATGGTAGGAAGAAGAGTTCCGAAAGGTGTTATCAGTACGACGCTTGAAAAGAAATGGAAAAGGTTTTTAATGTTTCGTAGGCTAGTCATTTATCGGGAAAAAAAATAGGAAGTAAAGAAAGAAGGTGGTAGAAGAAGAAGAGGAAGAACAACAACAACACCAAGGTGTAGGAGGAGGAGGTTTACGGACAAGGAGCAAATGCGACTCTATGGGAAAGAGTTAGGAAGAGAGCAGAAGGTGGGTGGTGTCCTTATAGGTAGATGAGCATAGAGTAATATGTATGAGCGGACTATTGGGCGGGTGTTTGCTAGGGGTGCATGATAATGTGCGTGCGGTGCAGTTGCTTTGGGTGGGTTGAGGTATGCAAGTGTGGAACAGGGAGTTGGAGGGGGAGGGGGAGGAGGAGGAGGAGGAGGAAGAGGTTCAATTGGTGTGTCTGCAATATAAGTGAGAGGAAGAAGAGGAGGTGAAAGTGAAAGTAGGAAAAACAATGAAGAAAACAGTTTAGTTGGTGAGAAAACAGCTATAAAAGGCAAAAAGGTCTGGGGAGAAAAGATGAAAGGTCAGGCGAATAAAGTAGGTTCATTCTGTAAAAATTGTATACAAGTAAAGAGATTGTATATAGTGTTTTAATTTTTAGCAACTTCGTGGAGGGGGTTAAGTCGATTACATCGACTCCCGTGCACAACGGATACTTATTTTATCGACCTCGAATGGACGAAAGGCAAAGCGGACCCCGGCGGAATTTGAACTCGCAAAGTGGACCTCGGCAGAATTTGAACTCAGAAAGTAAAGACAGACAGAATTCCGCTAAGCATTTAACCCGGCGTGTTAACGATTCTGCTAGCTCACCACCTAAATAGATTGTATATAATATCTGGATAAAAAGCTATTAAGCGTGAAAGAACAAGTAAAATATAAAGGATATTTTTCTTAAAAGCGGATTTAGGTTGTTTTTTTTAATAGGGAGGTTCTTTTTTTAAGTATTGTTTAAAAAATGTTTAGAAAAAAAGTTACGCAAAGAAGTCTTGTGGCAAGGTTCAAAGTCGTAGTTGCAGTAATGATGTTGGAGAGTAGTAGAGTATTAAAAGATCATTGAGTAAAATTCTTGGGTAAATTCAAGATAATAAAATTGTGATTCCACAAATGAATTATATAGATTTGGCGATGCGAGTGTTGCTTCAACATGTGTTCAATTGAAGAGAAATACATTTTAGTGGAGTGTAGTGGGGAGTGACGCAAGGGGAGGAATAAAGTGAGAGTGTGCGCGTGCGGAGGCGCGTGTGGGTGCGAGAGCGCGGTGGTTTGTGTGTGTGTGTGTATTTGTATGTGTACATATGTTTGTATCTGTACGTGTGTTAGTTTATACGTACAAGTATGTGTGATGAGGTGTTTATATAGCAGGTGGTTAGGTGTTTAAGAAAACAAGGCAAATACCATTGGCATCCCTTATGCGAGACCCAAGCAAATAGAATGTAAAGAGAAACATTAGAATTAGTATTCAGTTAATTCCAATAAGGACATTCCATACATATCGTAACTGTACCTATAATGAGGTTGATACATCCACCACGGAGTATAAGTACAGAGAAATGAGTATACATGAAGGTACTACATTTATTAAACAGCTGCGATCGTTTTAATAGAAAACGAAACGCTCTCAGCACTTGGTAATATTTAACTTAGATCTAAAAAAGGAATATTAGTTAGTCCATTTTGTGGTCAATTATACGTAATACATCAATTATACGTACGTACATCCATATAAATGACATGGATGAGTTGTAATTCATTTTCTATGGAAGCACTTGAAATTTTCAAGTGTAGGTTCAGTATAATTAATAAGCCTCACAAATTATTGATCCGTTAGTCTTACCAATTAAATAGAACATTGTCGAAAATTTTGTTTAGGTAACTTATCGAATTTTATCAGAGTTGGAGATAGTTTACTTTATGTTACCCCAGCTTTATGACTAATGGTTCTATATGAAAATGTCCTCTAAATCTTAATATTTTCTGTTTAAATTTCTCTTGTATAGCGTCTGTTTCTTAACTATCTATTTCATTTGATTTCAACTCTAATTGATCTAATACCATCTAGCCATAATCCTAGTGGCTGTCTTATAGGTTGATCATCTACCTTTATTCTATTTTAAATCTTTCAAATTTTATCTATATCTCAATTTTCTTCTTATATTTTTCCTTCTCCTATTAATGATACTCCAAAGAATATAGTAATAAATTGTTATACATATATCTTGTGTGTGCGTGCGTGTGTTTGTGTGTGTGTATGTGTGTGCATTATATATATATATATATATATATATATATATATATATATATATGTACATATATGACTTCTAGGTGTTTTTACACCAGGCATATTGACGAGAAAATGTTCTCTCATGCCTATAAATCGCAGCCTGCCTGCGAACTGCCAATACACGTACATCGTATATGTGTGTTCAATATTGTTTATATTCCTCGGGTTGCTTCTCATTCATACTTGACTTTTTCCGTGGTATGAAACGTTGGGACATACGGGCACATGTTTCCCACATAATTTTGCATATAGTTACAGCGAGCAATATATTTGCGTCTGGCCTCGTTTTGATTACATGGTATTGATAAGTCTCAAAGATGATGAAACATTAATTCTACCACTTCTGGAACGGGATGGGGCGTGAGTTATCTCGCTTGTCAATAACTTTTAGCTATTTTTACGCCAGGTGTATTGGCAAGGAAATTTTCTCCCATGCCTATACATCGCTGCCTGACCACGAACTGACAATGCACATATCTTGTGCATGTGTGTTCGATATTGTTCATACATACATACATACATACATACATACATACATACATGCATATATACATACGTACATACATA
>NC_068981.1:174378180-174379973 GCF_001194135.2 Octopus bimaculoides | reverse complement strand
TATATATATATATATATATATATATATATATAGGTACGCAGATAGATAGATAGATAGATAGATAGATAGATAGATAGATATGCATATATACACCTCTAGATGTCGTTGATGTGTAAATGTGAATGCGCTAGTGCTTGTTATCTTATGAAAGAGCTAACTAAAATAAGTTTACAGCATGTGTTCATCTAAATATATCGGGAATAACATCTAAATATATCGGGAATAACACAATCTTTATGGAGATATACAGAATTAAATATCAGTAATAAAACTTTAGACGTTGAGATCTCAAAGTTTCCGTTGTTTCATACCCAGTCATCATTAGATCTAGACTGGTGTTACGATGGTTTTTGGTTTGTTTGTTTGTTTGTTTGTTTTTTGTCTTTTACGGATATGTGAGGAAACGCAGCACAGGAAACGGAACGACCAAAAGTATGTGCAATAACTTATTTCGTGAACAAATTCCAGATGAAATATTTTCTAGAATGAAAACATAAAAATTACGCATGTGTTGAAAAATAAATCAACTTCCTCACTAATTAGCATCTATTTTCTGCTAAGGTTACATTTTATACCATATTTCGTATCTCGGAAGAATATAAAAAAAACATTTGGATGTTTACAATTTCATTCACACACACAATCACACATAAACGGATGTGCGCGTAGACGTACAGGCACATACATATGTGTCTATGGAGAGGGGGGAGAGAAAAAGACAGTGACCTACGCCTTAGTTCTGTTGATATACATTCATAAATATACAGCTAACTACACTTGAACTAAATTTATATATTTTGCGCTAGTCACGAGTCAAGATATTTTGTTTTTTGGTTATATTTTTACTGTCGTGCTGAATAAGGAAAGAGAAGGTGAAGGGAAGAGAAAGGAAGTATTATAAAGAATGATTAGATAGGTATTCAGGTAGATAGATAGATAGATAGATAGATAGATAGATAGATAGATAGATAGATAGATAGATAGATAGATAGATAGATAGATAGATAGATAAAGAGAGAGAGTAAGTGAGTGAGAGAGAAAGAGAGACATGGATGGATGGATGGATGGATGGATGGATGGATGGATGGATGGATGGATGGATGGATGGATGGCTATATACACAAATATGTGTGGGGGTGCTGGTTTGTCTATGTCCTCGTAGTGATAGGATAAGTGCCAGACTGAAAAAGTATATACTGGGGTCGATTTTTTCCGACTAAACACCTCAAGCGATGCCCCAGCATGGTCGTAGTCCAATGATTGAGGCAAGTAAAAGATAAGAATAAAAGACAGGTTCAACTTGTAAATCTTCGCTAATATTAATGCCTAAATTTTAGTGATGAAGTTTTATTTGTCTCTTTGATAGAAGTCAACACCTTTAAAAATATAACTTAAATAATTAAAAACAACAAATCCGAAATGTATATATGTTACAAAATTGTATGAATAAAGCCACAAACAAATGTTCAAGAATACATATTTTCTTCTGTCAGTAGAGCTGTATTTCTGACTTTAAAAAGTGGTAAAACTCCAAAATACCCGATTGTTAACAATCAGTCAGAGCTATATGGTTTGGGTAATCACTTTTACCTGGCGGTATTCATTTTTCAAAATGAACGTGTAAAAAACTCTACAGACAATAGATGAATATTGACAGATAGATAGATCGATACATGCATACAAATACGCGCACACATACACACACGTATATATGTGTATGTATGTATGTATGTATGTGTGTAGGTATATATGTATATATATATATATATATATATATATATATATATATATAT
>NC_068981.1:174374204-174375982 GCF_001194135.2 Octopus bimaculoides | reverse complement strand
TATTATTATTATTATTATTATTATTATTATTATTATTATTATTTGCTGCGGAGTTCATCGGACGTGTTTTCGAACGCTCCAAGTAAGTACTTTTGAAAACATTTGTTTTACACCCGTTCGGTGCTGTTTCGTCGGTTTACATTTTGTTCCAAGATGTTAATAAAAACACGAGAAACCTGTCACTGGGTTTCAGTGTTTGTTTGTCTCCTCGTGAGGCCATATTCGGCTCCCTAAATAAGTTCGGTGGGACGTTTAATCATATATAATGCAACAAGATGGTGAAACCCATCTTGAAAGAGTTAAGAAAAACTGCCCCTGCCGCAGGTTTATTCACTGGTGAAGATTTTCCTCCCTTCCCGCGTTTACTGGCAACAATACAGGAGGAGGGGGGAGAAAACACGGAAAATAAGTACAAAGTCCACCTAGCAGTAGCAGCAGTGGCATAATCGACAACAGCAGTGATGGCAATGACAGCAACTGCAGCAGCGGTGACAGCGGTAGCAGCAGTGACTGTTGCAGCAGCAGTAGTAGTGGTAGCAGCAACAACGCGGGAAGCAACAATAGCAGCAGCAACAGTGGTAGCAGTAACAGTAGTAGCAGAGACAATGCTACAGATTTTAGCGGGGAAAATACTGCTACAGTTGAAGGCAAAGTGGAAGGAAATACTGTTAAGAGTAGTGGTGAGAGCAGCAACAATGGAAGTGGCTACAACTTCACCACCAACAACAGAAACAGTAGCAGCTGCAGTAGCAGCAACAGCAACAAAAACAATAGGAAAAACAAAAGGTTTGCTGATGTAACGAACACAGAGAGAAATGTTTGTCATCGCACTCGACTCGATGACAAAACACGTGAACTCTCAAAAGCGAAAGCCATTATTTAATTTCAGCGGAGTAAGGCAGCAGTGCTCGTACCTCCCGAAATACTAGAAGCAAAAGAGAAGAAGACAATCTATGTTAGATGAATATCACGCAAAAATGGGAGAGCTGAAATAGCCTCCAACAGTCACGTTGAGAAGACCCTCAGAGAAATTTTAACAGATGTGATCCATAAACAGAGAGAGAAACACACGTCCGTTCGTTTAAACGTCCGTGCCGGAAAAGAAAGGTGGACGTTGGTCACGTGTGAGCAACGATAGAGAGATAAAAAGAGAAAGAGGGAAAGAGGGAGACAGATTTTGAATTTGGTTTGCAAGATTCTATATGTAAGTTTGTGTGTTGAAGCATATTCTGTTGTGTCTGGAGAGAGTGATTCCCTTTTAGTGCCTTATAATTTAATACACTCACCGGTAAAGTTTCCACTCATTTACTTACGTTTTCTAAAATTTTCGTTGCATCTTGCAACCTTTTCAATAGTTGTTGACTTTGTCCGTTATTCAAGCTGCGTTCTTTTTGCTTGTTTGTGCGTGTGCGCGTGGGTCAGTGTGTGCATGCACATGTATGTATGTATGTATCTATCTATCTATCTATTTATCTATCTATGCATGCGTGTAAGTGTGTGTATGCAAGTATGTATGTGTGTGCGCGTATGTATATATGTATGTGTGTACATTTGTATGTATTCTGCATATTCATGCGTTTGTGTGTTTGTGTGTTTTTAGATGTGTGGGTGTGTATCTCTGTCTCCTTGTGTGTGCATGCCTGAGTGTGTCAGTGCGTGTGTGTGTATGGGTTTTTGTTACTATATACTGTGTCTATATGTATGGATGTATATCTCCAAATGTGTGGGCCTTGTGTCTCCATGTGTACATACATGCATACATACATACATACATACAT
>NC_068981.1:174370270-174373717 GCF_001194135.2 Octopus bimaculoides | reverse complement strand
ACGTTTAAACGAATGGACGTGTTTTTCTCTCTCTCTCTGTCTTCTATCTTTTCCCTTTTCAAAAACAGTTTCTCCCAGCGTTCACTATTTTCCTCTCGTTCTGGTCTAACGACCCTCCATGTTTGTTTTCGTTTGGTTTCCTTGTATGTCTCCACTATCGTTTTTTGTTTCCAACTCTGACCTTCCATAAATCATATACTTTAGAATTTATGGGAGCAACTGTCTTTGAAGACTAATATTGTCGTTGAAAGCTCGAAATCAGGAATAGATAGTCAGCCGACAACTGATGAAGGGTCCTTTTTCTGTGTTAACTTGTCCTATTTCCCATTTTCTATGATCTTATCTCGTTTCGACATAAAATTATATATTGTTTAAAAGAAACTCACAGAAATATATCAGTAGCGGGCGGAAACTGTCCAACATCGGTGGTGGCATTACAAATACGAATTTTTCCTTTTGTGGGGTTCGTCAGTAACAAGCATCCACTGTGAACACATTCTAAGACAAAATCGGCCTCCACTGATATAGCAAAATAGCTATTAAAACATCAGTGAATTCGCAATTAGCCCCGGATTGAATAAGAATTATGTAAGCTCCGAAAATTTGGCCTAAGCGTTTCTTTGAACGGACATAGAATCAATAATGTTATGGATGAAAGGAGTAGGTTTGACGAGCAGAGTATTCTTGTATGAAGGAAGAATGCAAAATCCACGACAAACTTTCTGAGCGAACATAACTTTACAACAGGATGCAAACTTTCGGAATAAAAAGAAAATGATAAAAATATTTAAATTCAACCTTCGAAGAAAAGTATGGTACTGATAATGTTAGCAATAAAATCTTCCAGAGTAACAGAAAATACTTCATCATGAAAAAGACCGATTATTCAAAAATAAAGTATTGATATATTAAATATCGCTGACAGAATTCCAATTATACATAAACTGGTGTACATATATAGATGTGTGCACATATACTTGCTTAGAATTCTTCTTCTGCATTATATTCCAACAGTTCCATAAAAAAAAAAAATTATATTTCTCATATATGTTTGTATTTCGTGGCCATATTTAAATGCAGAAATCATTCATAGAAAAAATACAAAATTAGGATTACTAGCTGAATATTAAAATCTTCTTACATCTCTCCCTCTCCCTCTCTCACTCCCTATCTTCCTCTCTTTCTCTCTCTCACTCCCAATCTACCTCTCTCTCTCTCTATCCCTATTTTTCTGTGTTTGTGTATTGTGTGTATGCATGTTTGTACATTTATATATATATATATATATATATATATATATATATATATATATATATGTATGTATGTATGTATGTATGTATCTATGTATGTATGTATGTATGTATTTATGTATGTATTCATGTATATATATTCTTTCCATTCGTCTATCACATCTTCTATCTATTCATTACTATCATTCTCTGAAAACGAAACTTTAAACTCCGGGATTTTGTTATTCACCAGTAGTAGGATCCCTGGCGCCAGTAACTTCATGACAACTATTTCCCGAAGGGATATATATCGTTTGATTGCAAATGCTAAACGAAAATGGTTATTTTCAGTAGTATGGGTAGCGACGCATGATATTCCTGTATCGGCTTCTGTTGAATAATGCAGCAAGCCGCGCTGACATTGAAGCGCTCCCTTCAGTATCGTCTTTATATTGACAGTCACACGCTAGGTTTTCCTTGCGAACCAACCAAATGACTAATGTGAAAAGCAGACCTTACAGGCACGTAAGCATAGGTTTGGATATGTGATGTTCATAATATATGTACGTGTGTGTCTACGTACTACGTGCATGTACATATAACATATATATAAATATATATATATATTTATATATGTAATATATATATATATATATATATGTATATATACATATGAATGCATATATGCGTATATGCATGCGTTTAATGTATGTATGCATGCAGGTAGGTAGGTACGTACGTGCGTGCGTATGTATAAATGTATATATGTATGTATTCTTATGTCTACAAGTATTCATACAAACATACATATGTACGTGTGTACAACGACAGAGAAAGAGAGATGGAAAGAGAAAAATAGATTACTATGTGTGCGAAACTTACCATTTAAACACATTCTCGAAACTTACTTTTTATATACGATATTGCGTATATAAATTTAGGTGCTTTGGAAATATCATATACACCCACCGCATGTGCGACCATCTTTTTAACTTGATCATTATTTTCGGGGGGCCGTATAGCTCTGGTTCACCCGTTCCATCTCTCTTTGGGTATTTTCTTGGCCATAGAAGTTATAATGGGGGGAGGGGTACACCTCTTATCGATCTAGTGGAGCAGAAATAACTAAGGTCATATTTATCTAAGTACTCATTGTTGCATGTCAGTCTCAGGAAGAGGCCTAGTTCTTCAGTGACAGCACCATGGAATTCCACATCAATCACGCTGATCACCTCCACACATTTCTCCACACCAAAATCAACATCAATGGATGGATTTTGGGAAACTACGTCCATACTGCCTATTATACATCCCGTCAGGTCGTGGGCATGGTTGCACTCATTGATTCTGCTGAGGAGGTCCTCTGTGCTGTCACACACATCCGAGGACATTTTTATCAAGGGGCATATGATCACTGAGAGGAAGTAGGAAATCCGGTAGTTGTTGGCAACATTGGCTCCGCAGACCGGTCTCGTCGGTGGTCTTGTCACTAGGTCAGTGAACTATATAAAGGGCATAGATACATACGAAGCGAACCCATACACACACACAAACACACACACATGAAACCTCATGGACGGTCGTATGATGTCAACAACACAACTAACGCAGTCAGCAGCAGCGGCGGTGCCGACGAAGGCAATAACAACTACTGCGATGATGCCAACACCGTGAACGAGCACACATAAATAGAGGAATACAGGAACTGTACCTTTCTTTTTTCTCAGCTCTTAGGACAGCAGCAGCACATTGGGGTGAGAGGTTGGGGCTGAGGAGAAGGCCACAGTGCTGCTAAAAACTATGACACACTCACCAGCACACACATACACATACACAAACAAACAAACAAGGACACAAGCTCATGCGCACATAAAAATACACATCTTAGAGATGAACAGAGTGGAGTAAGTGGAGCAAGACTACACGTGGAAACGAAAAGTGTCGCTCAAGAGGTCACAGATGTGTGACGAAAGATTTCCGGACAATGGGCAGGCGTTAAAATAATAAAATAACAAATAAACGAGTGAAGAAAAAGATATATAGTGCGTATGTCTATTTTTCAAAAAAATAAAATAATAAATAATAAATAAAATGACCATCCCGAAAAACATCAATACCTATTTCAACACACGATTTCACATGAGGAATCTTGTACAATGAAGTGAGAAACGTGTACTTCGCATTGTTTTGGCCTTATCCACGATCTTTTATACAATAT
>NC_068981.1:174362268-174369513 GCF_001194135.2 Octopus bimaculoides | reverse complement strand
TGTGTGTGTGTGTGTGTGTGTGTGTGTGTGTGTGTGTGTGTGTGTGTGTGTGTGTGTATTTGTGTGTGTTTTATAGATGTGAAATCAAAAAATTGTGAGATGAAATGGAGAAGTAATGAAGATGACGGCAGATGCCAAAGTTGTCCGCTTAAGTGAAGTTAACGATAAAAATTACTTGGTTATACATGTTCATCTACCTGTGATATACAGCAGATACACAATTATAAACTACGTCAATATGCATGTACAGTATATTCGGAAAATGGTACAAATACTTGACAGTGGGTTTTTTTTTTCGTGAGACTGGGAGGATCGAAAAGATGGCGGACAAATTGTCATGTACAATACAATTACGATAGTTTACAACTTTTTCAAATTTATCAAAATAATGTGCTGACAATAGAATTACACGGAAACTATTTTGTCGCTTCATTAATGAAGACGAGAAGAGATTGCAAAATCTTTCGCCGACATTATCGAAGGGCTGGTAGTTTGCAGTTTGAGAACCACAGCATTAAATTTAGATTTCACATTTTTTTAACTATTTATAATCTAAATTTATTCTTGTTCAAGGATGACATTAATTTCCTAAAGCTATGCTCACCTTATAATGGAGTACACCTTAATTTCAGTGTCACTACATCTTAGTTGCGTCTGCATATTTTTTCAAGTACACTGTCTATTTCTAGTAAGATGCGTAAAACTCTTATTTTATATTTTTTTTATTTTTGCAATCGATTTTATCGACAGTGCTCACTTAATGCGCCATATGAGATCAATATATAATAATTCATCTTCTTCAACTAGTTACTTTCCCCCCAATGGAAATATCTCATCATTAAGCTGTCTCCGGCTATTTGACAGCAGAATCTAAAATGAATCGCAACACTGATGCTCTATCTGTTAAATTTATACACAATAGCAGAACTGGAACCTCGGAAGCAACAAATCGTACAAATGTCGAAATTTTAATAAGCTTCCATCCTTTCAACAAGAAATGGTGGCGTTGACCAGCAACGTAACAAAAGCCATTTCCTGATCACCTTCCGTGCTTTCTTGATGCCAGTCCTCATTAATCCAACCAATATAATAGTCTCCCGCTTCTCCCAACTCAATAATCATTAACAGCACGTTAAAATTTATACTCAATGATTCTGGCAGATTACTAACGTCTGCCTCCATTTCTGCCAAACATCAGCATCCATCCCAAACAAGAGATGCAACAATTTCAAAATCGATATGTCAGCATGAACTCTATGGTAAGAAGACTCGTTGAAACCAGCAAAGAGTTTACATTATTTACTCTGGCTAAAGGGAAAAAAAGAAAACAGCTGAAATGACCTCTACACTTTGACCAAATCAATATAGGTTCATTTTGAAGATTATGGAAGTGCAGCGCTTTCTTTATAGACAGATTAGAGAGGGGAAATATAACATTTCATAAGTATAAAAAGATTAGTCTGAACAACACAAAGAAAAATATCGAAACACGAGGTTGTGATGTTCATTCGGGATTACAAGTAAATCCTTAATGATTACATGAGTGAATATTTTTCTCACATGACCATAAGATATTCCTTATGCCGCTGGAATTAGTGATCAGTGGATAATTATTCCAACGGAAGCAAACTAAATCTGAGTTGATTCAGTAAGCTATTACCAACGTCCTATGCTGCTTATTACAACAGTTTTCAGTCAGATAAAATTCTACATCACAACAGTAATCGTAAGATTAGGAAATACTGAAGTATTTTTGTTTCTTTTCTTTTAAATTCTATACACATCCTTCGTTTCTGTAATGCTTATAGCAAAAACTAATGCATTCTTTTCTCTCATATTGGTTTCAAATTATGGTACAAGGCCAGCAATTTTGAGGGAGTGGGTCAGTCAATTACATAGACACCAGTACTCAACTGGTACTTATTTTATCAGATCCGGATAGAATGAAAGTTATCAGACCTGGACAGAATGAACGCTATCAGACCCCGAAAGAATGAAAAGAAAAGTCAACTTCGACGGAATTTAAACTCAGAACATGAAGACGGACGAAATGCCAACAACCATTTTGCCCGGCGTGTTAACGCTTCTGCCAACTCGTCGCGCCTTTTTACGTTTCCCTTATATTGGCATTTAAGTCTAACTTAGTAACAAAAAGGTAAAATAAAAAATATTCCTAACATCCCGATTTCAAATCTCTTATTTGCAAATCAAATGCCATTTTACTTTTATCTTTATTTTTTTAGTAACTAAGGCGACGTGCTGGAGCAATCATTAACATTCTGGTAGCAATGCTTACGGCAATTTGTCTGTATTTATGTTCTGAGTTTAAATTTTGCCGAGGTTGACCTCGCCTTTTTATCAGTTCGAGGTCAATAAAATATGTACCAGCTGAGTGCTAGGGATAATGTAATCGACTTTCCCCCCATCTCAAAAACTACTAGTCTCGTGTCAAAATTTGAAACCGTTCTTTATTTTAGTAAATAATAATATATATCCTTCTTTTCTGACTCACTGAAAATAAACTTGTCTATAGCGGTGACCGCTTCGATATACTCTTGTATCTTCATCGCCCCACAAGGAGGAGAGCTGGCACAGAATACTTAGCAATATTTCTTTCGGTACTTTATATTACGTGTTTAACCGCTGTGATGAACTTTGCCTTTCATCGTTTCGAGCTCGATGAAATAAAGTACAATAAAGTACAGTCATGTGCGGGGGTCGATGTAATCAACTAACCCACATCCACCCCTAAAATTGCTCACCTTGTGCCAAAATTTCTATCAATTCTCTCATCATTCCATATTTTCTAATCTTCGCAATTTTCTTTCTTATGAAGGTAATACATCAGGCCACTAAGGTGGTGAGCTGGCAGAATCGTTAGCACGCCAGGCAAAGCGATTAGCGGCATTTTGTCTGTCTTTATGTTCTGAGTTCAACTTCCGCTGAGATTGACTTTGCCTTTCTTCCTTTCGGGATCGATTAAAAAATGTACCAGTTGAGCATTGGGTCGATGTAATTGACTTACCGACTTTCCTCGAAATTTCTGGCCTTGTGCCAAAGTCTGAAATCAATATATCAAGCCACTTATATCTCAGGTAGGTGAGATACCTTGTTCCTTTCCTTCCACCTCTTTACTCATCTTTTTTCTTTGTGTTCTTCACAATCTCCCTTCCATCTACCTTCCTATCCCCATCACTCTCTCTCTCCCTATCTCTCTCTATCTATATATCTATCTATCTCCTTACACATACAAACACATACATAAACATACACACACATGAACACTTCATTTTCATTTAAATTATGTTGTGTTTTCCTAATAGCCACATCTGTTACCTTATCTTACTTCACTAAGGTAAGTTCCTTACCTTTTTCCCTCTCTTACATTATTTACATTTTGCTTCTGTTCCCTCTCTTTTTCACTTATTTGACTTCCTTTCCATCACTGCAATCCCTTATTACGCTTTGTTTACTCCATCTCACAGACATAAGTAATTAGACCAAACTTACGTCTATTAAGCCCGACAGCCTGCCTACCTGTCTACCTGCCTTCTATATGCCTTCCTCTCTATTTTTTCTGTCTATCTATCAGTCTGTCTGTCTGTCTCCCTTCTCAAGTGTAATACACACTGAAACGCGGTGAACACGACCTCCTAAGATCATCTCCAAAATGGAGCCAACAGTCAGATATTCTTATCCAAAATATGCTAAATAACAATCTTCAATACAGCTCCCATGAGAAATTGACTTCCCGCAACTATACAAAATGATTATCTTTTCAATGAGAATAATTTCAGGAGAGAATTTCAATTTCCCATAAAACACACAACAGTCGAATGCGAAATATAGCAGAATAGCGATATCAATAAACTACCATCTGATTGCGTTATAGAAAATCCCATTTTCTGATTAGATTATATATTCAAATTTCGCTTTTCTCTCTTTCAGTGACATGTTCTCTTTCAAACTCAATTCGAATATAAGGATATACCTACCTACCTACCTACCTACCTACCTACCTACCTACCTACCTACCTACCTACTTACCTACCTACTTACCTACCTACATACATACATGCATACATACATGTATATGTATATATGTATGTGTATATGTATATATATATATATACATATACATATATATGTATGTATGTATGTGTGTATGTGTGTTGCATGCGTGTATGTATATGTAAGCATGTTTATCATATTTACACAAGTAAATAGAGAAGTATATAATATGTATATACATATACATATGTATATAGCCATGTATATACATATATGTCTCTGTGTGTGTTTATTTGTGTGTGTGTTTGTTTATTTGTGTGTGTGCTTGTTTATTTGTGTGTGTGTGCGCCTCTATATATACGTATACATACACAGACGCATATAAAGGGACACAAATGATGATAGATTGATCGTTAGATAGATGGAGATAAATAGATCATACATGTGTAAAATATATATTTGTGTGTGAGTTTGTGTGTGTGTGTGTGTGTGTGCATGTGTCTACGTGTGTTGTGTGTATACGTGTATACACATACATATGGATGGATGGGGGTGAATCGCTGTATGGGAGATTAGAAAAATGGATTATAGGTAAATGATTGTTGTTATTTTAGATTAGCAAACATCTGAGTCTCGCTCTAGCATACCTATGATCAGTTGAGATCCTCTCGTTAATTTGTACTTGTGCACTTCCATTTTAAAAATGCTAGAGTGTAATTTAAATTAAATTTAGCTATTATTGCTAGTTTACCAAAGCACCGAATCTAAGCTCACTCGTTGGACGGTTGGAAAGAGATTTGAATAAATAGATATTTGGAGGAGTTACTGAATGTATGAATAGCTGTATTATATGGATGTTTCAATGGCCAAATGAATATTCCAAGCCTTCGATCTCTTTATGCAGAAATTGTTAGGTAGATAGGTGGGAAGATGAATGAATGCATGGCTGTATGAATGAATGCATGGATTGTGGGATGCATTGATTTATGGATAGATTGCGGACGGAAGGGTCAGTTAAATGGATAAATTTATGTTAAAGTGGTTTGTTATAGATGTATGGTTAGATGTTTAAAAAAAAGGTATGATGGCTAGATGAATAGTTGAACCTATGGATGACTTGAATATGTAAATGTGTCGATGGTACTTTATGACTGAGTCTTGCATCGATAACAAAATTGACCCTTGGAAAATAATACCGCAAAGATTAGGTCATCAATACATGAACAATGACAAATACCTTTAATGGGAATTATATGGGAGATTTATGGTTCTAAATCAAATATTGCATAGCCTAGAATTGAAGAAAGATAAATCCAATCAAATGTTATGTCCAGAAGACAAAAGGGGATTTACAAATATTAGTTATAGGTGAAGACGAAGTACTTCATAAGATCTACACTTCAATTGAAGCAAGTGCATCTCAGAAGAATGAGAGAAAGAGAGAGAGAGAAAGAGAAACCATGAAACTTAAGCATCTTTCTTCGCTAGTTTCAAATACATAATTTGTAATTAGGGGAGCCTTGGAGGAGAACAAGGCTGCAAACGGTCAGATAAAGCATATTAAGGGTTACAAAAAAATATTTCGAATCATTTTGCGTCAAGAGAGTAAAATTATGTATGTATGTATGTATGTATGTGTGTATTTATGTGTGAATGACCCTCCCCCTCCAGTTCTCTTAGAAATTTCTTCTAAAATGTAAACTCGTATAGAAAAAAAAAACATGATTTGCAGTCGGTTTCTGGTCATCTAAATCTTTGTTTTTCCACTGATGCCTTGAAAAGTGGGTTCAGTGCAGTGTAACTTCATCCACTCAGAAACAAATTCACGTACAGGAACTTCTTCGACTCTCAGAGCGGACTTATTGTGTTTAGGAAGAGGTCTTACACGATCAGAAGTATGTGTGCATCTTTGTATGTTTTTATGTATGAATGTATATATATGCTTTTATGTATGCATGTATTCTTTTATGCGTTTCACCTCCAGTATTATCACCTTTTAAATGGCTATTCTTATGAGATAGGCTTTTGATGAAGGAAGGAGTTCGACATAGCTGCCCTCTTTCGAGTTTCTTACCATGATTGCCGAGTTTCTTGCCGTAGGTTCATCTGCGACCTTGGGCAGGAGGGGGTCAAGCTGTTTCTGAATGAATGAATGTATGTGTGTGTCTGGGCGCGCGCGTGTCTGTGTGTGTATGTTCATGTGACTGAAAAATGCACACGTGCTTCAGAGTAAGTATCGTTTTTCTCCTTATTTTTTTTTTAACTCGCTTCTTACTCTAGTTTAATAAAGTTTTCATCTGAAACATCAGTATTATCTTTACTCTCTTTTACACTTTTACTTGTTTCAGTCATTTGACTGTGGCCATGCGTGAGCAAATCGACCCCAGGACCTATCCTTTGTAAGCCTAGTACTTATTCTATCGGTCTCTTTTGCCGAACCGCTATGTTACGGGGACGTAAACACACCAGCATCGGTTTTCAAGCGATGTTGTGAGGACAAACACAGACACACAAACATATACGCACATACATATGTATATATATACATATATACGACGGGCTTCTTTCAGTTTCCGTCTACCAAATTCCCTCACAAGGCTTTGGTCAGCCCGAGGCTATAGTAGAAGACACTTGCCCAAAGTGCCACGCAGTGGGACTGAACTCGGGACCATGTGGTTCGTAAACAAGCTACTTACCACACAGCCACTCCTAACACGTGCACAATATTTATTGCTATTTTTTGTGTGTTTATATTTTATCTATAACTTTTCGAATTTGTGTAACTTTTCACATTGTTCAACTCGTTATTTCATTTCCCTCTTCAGTTTGTGATATTTCACCGATATACATACATATTTATAGAAGCAGACAGGTTCGTACGTAAGTGTATTGTGTATTGGTGTATATGCCTACACATTCTTTTATTCTTCTTTTGTTTTAAATACTTACTTCAAGCATTCGACTGTGTCTATGCACGGCACTGCCTTGAAGGGTTTTGAAGGTGATAGATAGACATATAGATAGATAGACAGATAGATAGATAGACTGACAAACAGACAGGCTGGTAGATGAACAGACTGACAGAGAGACGGACAGGCGGACAGGCATACTGATGGACAGACAGACTGATAAACAGACAGACACACAGATAGATAGATAGATAGATAGATAGATAGATAGATAGATAGATAGATAGATAGATAGATAGATAGATAGATATGTATCCTTACATGT
>NC_068981.1:174361522-174362203 GCF_001194135.2 Octopus bimaculoides | reverse complement strand
TGTGTGTGTGTGTGATTTTGTGTGGATAAAAGCGTGCCTGCGTTCATAATATATACACAAACGAAAATATGGTGTCTCCAGGTAATATCAGTGAAAGACATACTTAATATCAAGACGATTACTTCTGCTTGACCCTTCTAACCCACTGAAAAATTATTTACACAGAAGTCCGTAGCAAACTGACAGCTAATTCAGCGAAAAGTCACTAATCAATTTGTCCAAATATCTTTCCGTTTAAATATAATAATGTAATTGCTACCCCCTATTTTTCTATCTTCTGTTTTTTTTTTCTCTTTTTTCTTGTTATGCTATGTTTACGTATATCGTTTTTCGGTTTTCTTTTCACCAATTTAACTTTCCTTTTCCCAATATATACGCATATATGTGTGAGATCCTGTGTTTGTGTGTACACCTGTGAGTGCGTGTGTTTGTGTGCGTGTATGTGTGTGTATGTGTATGCGTGCGTGTCTGTGCGTGTGTGTGTGTGTGTGTGTTAGTGTATATGTGCGTGTATGTGTGTGTGTGTGTGTGTGTGTGTGTGTAAAAATATTGTTCCTTTCCAAACTACGGTACGTCTCGGTCTTGCGATCTTGTCTAATGAATGTAGCTAATGACCTCATATCTTTGTGTGTGCATATGAAAGTATAAAGAGATTCATAGATTGATATATGTACACACACA
>NC_068981.1:174358121-174358534 GCF_001194135.2 Octopus bimaculoides | reverse complement strand
TGTGTGTGTGTGTGTGTGTGTGTGTGTGTGTGTGTGTGTGTGTGTGTACGCGTTTACATGTGTGTGTGCACGCGTGTACCTATATACACATATATTTCTTTCTTTGCTTCTACAGTACTATTCTTTTTTGTGCAGTTTAATGCATCTGAAATCAACCCAGCATCTAATGTACTTGGATTGAACTGTCTCGAGTGATTCGACATCACGAAAGCCACAGGAGTATTTCAGTGTCTGTTTAAAGCCATTTATTCAAGATGCGGGAGATTTATGTAATAGTATATATTTTGGGGGTATCAATAATCCTGGACGAAGTCGGGTACGATTGCTAGTATGATATAAATGTGTATATCTGTATATATGTATGGATATATGTGTATGTATATTTGTGTGTATATATATATATGTATATATAT
>NC_068981.1:174356567-174357512 GCF_001194135.2 Octopus bimaculoides | reverse complement strand
GTTAACGAAACTATACATCAATCGCTATTTCATTACTTAGAATATTATCCTATACAAATTCGCATTACGTCTGTGTGTGTGTTTGTCTGTCTGTCTGTCTGTCTGTCTGTCTGTCTGCCTGTTTGGTGTGTGTCTACCCTCACGATAAACAAGAACATACGACCTACAACAATCAAATTTAGTATACTGAGGTAACGCGACCTGGAGGATAATGGATTTGAATTTAAGTAATTTTATAAATAGAAAACACGGGATGCGATTCGAAAAACCCTATACTGAACAGCTTTTTACAATGAATACTATAAGCTATATTAGATTTTCTTGTCTTCTATAGTGTCAAAATTCAATTCTTTTTTCAATTTTAAATTAAAACACAAATTATGCAAAAAATATTTTAAACTTAAATTTAGTTCTAATCAATAAATTTAAATAGAAGAAATTATATTGGGAATTAAATCTTTGAATTGCACATGGTCGAGTGTTTTGTGCATGCTTCTGTGCACAAGGTGACAAATCACATTTGAGTATGGAATTTTACAAGCCCCTGCAAAGAAGATATGGTAGTTACATAATCTTAAAATGTATTTTTAAACAATTTTACATTAGATATTCTCAACACGAAAAATCTAAATTTATTATTCCTTTTTTAAAAGAAAATGTAAGTTAAAGTAACATCATTCTTGCAGATAATAGAAATCCTATGATTAAAGCTTGGTTATATGGAAGTGAAAATGAAATCAAATGTATATGGAGATGTATTACCAACTCATCAATATGCTTCCAAAAGAATGGGGCTGCTGGAAAGTAATGATGCCAATAACATGATTGCTGAATCAGTGAGCGTGTCTTTAGGAAAAGTACTTTTCCAGGAGTTTGCCACGTTACTTATATATTAATATGCAAGCATGTATGCATGTATCTATGTATCTATATATGTGTGTGCGT
>NC_068981.1:174355832-174356557 GCF_001194135.2 Octopus bimaculoides | reverse complement strand
TGTATGTATGTATGTATGTATGTATTCGTATATCAGGTCACTTATATATTCGAGCAAAGTTACACTCAATACGCCCGAGCGTACTTGGATGTGATGAGAACCATATTATCATGTTGATTTTTGCCTGAGAAGTTAGTTTATCCTCATCATAGACTGACGGAGATTCATCAGATATACGCATGCACACGTCTCTGTGTGAGTGTGTGTGTGTGTGTGTGTGTGTGTGTGTGTGTGTGTGTGTGTGTGTGTGTGTGTGTGTGTGTGTGTGTGTGTGTGTGTTTGCCATCAATGCATCACAAAAAACTTGAATATGACACATTGGACGCCATTGAAAATAGCCCACAATATGGAGCATCTATTTGTTTCTTTAATGCAAATTTGTGCCGATTTCCATATGCTCTTTAAACAGTACATTATTCTGTTACATGGTTACGAGTAGTTCAGTTGAGAGAGAGAAAAACAAGGAATTAGATTAGATTATGTGATGTTTATGAACCGTTTTCTAAGAAAGTTAACGACATAATTAAGAATCGACCATACATTTTCCCGATTGCAGTGTGTTGTTCGATTGAGTCAACTCTAGACAAAAATTAGGCAAAATGTTGTCTCGGATTGAATTTGAACGCAAATATATTTATAATGTATGTACGATTCGTACATTCGTACATATGCATGTATGTATATATATATATATATATATATGTGTATGTATATATACATACATA
>NC_068981.1:174353810-174355315 GCF_001194135.2 Octopus bimaculoides | reverse complement strand
TATATATTTATATATTTATATATATATATATAGAATGTATAAATATTTAGCAATATACAGTATGGATACAGATGGTTGTATATATTAATATGAACGCGTGAGTGTGGATGTGTATGTGTGTATATTTCTGTATGTATGTGCACTCACTCATATACAGAGTTCATTTTTAAGGTTTTCTGGACCCCCGTGAGACACGAATTCTCATAAAAACGTGTTTTCTCTTCTTTCTTGTTTTTCTATCATTCTGTGGAATTTTCCATATTTTCTTTTTTAATTCTGAGGTGTTTATATTTTGCTTTTGTTTTCGTCCTTTGCTGACGTGTGCATTTTTCAGGGGGATGTATACATTTATACGACTGCATGCAGTCACGGCTGGCTTGGTATCGTCATACATGGTTAGCACAATTCCGTATTTGTTTGCATATCTTTCTAAAACATTCCGGTGAAAAAAAACACGTGTATGAAAACTTAGAAGCATGTGTATTGCTTTTTATCCCGATGGTAAATATGACATTATATTACATTCATGGCGATTATCTGACAAATGTTAGTAAACATAGTAGTAGTAGTAGTAGTAGTAGTAGTAGTAGTAGTAGTAGTAGTAGTAGTAGTAGTAGTAGTAGTAGCAGCAGCAATGGTTGTTGTTGTTGTGGGCAATGAGAGAATTTCTAGAGTGCCGGACAAAATGCCTTGTAGGATTTAATTACGTCTCTTTCAATGTGATTTTGAATTCGAACACCTTTCATGCTCGAAAGAATATAGTTCTGAATCTGAAATGAAAAATTATTATCATTATTATTATCATCATCATCATTATTAGTATTATTATTATTATTATTATTATTGTTATTATTATTATTATTATTAATATTATTATTATTATTATTATTATTATTATTATTATTATATGTTTGACTTTTGTTTTGTATTTGTACAAGTTGACTCCAAGTCTCACCAAGAGACCTCAAGAGACAAGTTAGACATTCAAGTTGGTGTTATGCCTAGGGTGCCATATATTTCGTTTTGCACAAAGTATTGTTCTAGAGAATGTTTAAGAAAACAAGAAAATTATAAGTTTGTTTTAAAATTTGAGATTACATAGACAGTTTTTAACGTTGGATACGGGCAGTTCCCATGGGCACAATTTTTGAATTTCTGCCATTTTGGGGCTTCCTGGTATCTGAGATAGGCAGCAATCATCCCATTTTGCTATTATTCATAGGGTACCTGTGACAACAGGTATTGTTTTAGTCTTCAGGTTCCACATTTTACCAATTTCTATTTCAAGATCTTTATACTTGCCCAGATTTCGGTAGGTCTTGACTGATACATTTATATCGATACATTTATATCAATGAGGAGATATGAGTTTTGTCTGAAGTCCTTCAATGTAATGTCTGGCCTTATTATTATTATTATTATTATTATTATTATTATTATTATTATTATTATTATTATTATTATTATTATTATTATTATTATTATTATTATTATTATTATTATTA
>NC_068981.1:174349081-174353115 GCF_001194135.2 Octopus bimaculoides | reverse complement strand
ATATATGTATTTAGAGAGAGAGAGAGAGAGAGAGAGAGAGAGAGAGAGAGAGAGAGACGACAGATAGATAGATAGATGCATGTATGCTCGTATGTATGTATGTACGTATGTATGTATGTAGGTATGTATGTATGTATTTATGTATGTGTGTGTGTATGGAATAAAAAAGTGTTTTACTAAATTCCATATCAGATAAATTCCTGAATTAACAAAACCATCTTCGCTACGAGAGAAAGCAAAACAAAGGATTGATGGCAACCGATCCCAAAATAACAAGGGTAGATAATCGCATGGAATCTACAATCCATCTCTTGTAATAGCATGCCTTTAAGGAAAAAACCCATCTGTTTTTATTTATTTCATCTAGGGGATTTGTTTGAACATGTCCCTACGCCCGATAGACGTATTCTTTTATACTTTTACTTTTTTCAGTCATCTGACTGTGGCCATGCTGGAGCACCCCCTTGTGTATCTACATGTATGCATACATGCAAATATTCATACAAATATATACACGCGCATAAACACACACACACACCTCTAGAAATACGCCATTCTGCATTACATAGAGTTATGTATTTGTCAATATGCACGTCTACATACATACATACATACATATATATATATATATATATATATATATATATATATATATATATATATATATATATATATATATATATATATACATTTATGTACATCGACGTAATACATATCTATAAATATTTATATCAAAAGGTGCGAACCTCTATGCATGCATTTGAATTCCTCATATTCGTATGATATAATAACATGTGCGCCTTAGCATGATGGCAAAACTGTCAACAAATATGATAAAACAAGCTTCATTACGTGTGTATGTATATGTGAATATGCGTTTGTATTTACTGTGCACACGCATGTACGGAATGTGGTTTAGCAAGAAAAAGACTGATATAAAATTTAATCAGCATATGGAAAACCACAAGGTGTCTTACACACATATGTTGCTGTTTTTTTTTATTCACATAATCTCTAATCTATATGCAAATATATTCATAAATATGTATATATGTATATATATATGCATGCGTATACATTCAACAGGCATTTCATTTGGTATGTACAAACTAGGTTATCAAACACAATATTGATATACAATTTCATGAACATATGGATACCTGGAGGCGCCGTACATGCTGATGCATGTACAAAATATAAAGTATATACTTGATCCCACCCACTGTACGCATATATACACACAGTGCATATTATTATATTTGACGTAAATCAACAAACTTACATATCTCGTAAAAATTCTGCCACTCACCTAAGAATTTTCCCGCGAGGTATTGCCCAGGTGTGTGCGTGCGTCCGTATATGTGTAATTGTGTGAACGTTTGTGTGTGTACGTTTGTATGTTTGCGTGCGTGTATCTGTGTGTGCATATGTACCGTTAAGTCAGAGACAGAGAATGGGCGGAAGAGAGAGAGAGAGAGGGCGGAAGAGAGAGGGGGGCAGAAGAGAGAGAGGTGAGGGCGGAAGAGAGAGTGTGATTTGTAGGTAGCTAGCTAGCTAGCTAGATAGATAGATAGATAGATAGATAGATAGATAGATAGATAGATAGATAGATAGATAGATAGATAGATAGGGAGAGAGAGTGAGAGAGAGAGGAAGATACGTAGATTGATAAATACATACATATATACACATGTATTTGTTTCCCGTTCTCTCGAAGCGGTGATAATAATGAAGGATATTTATGAAAAGTTATAGAAGGAATGATTAAAATTTTGTATTTGTTTCTATATGTGCACTTACGCTCGTGTGAGCGTATCTGAGTGCATAGGGGATTCTAGATTGAAAATTTGAGTGTTAGTTTCTGTTAACATTTTATTTTAAACGTCTAAATATCTACAAATACTGTATTTCGATCTCTGGCTCTATAAGCTACAGGAGGCAAAACTTGTTCTTCCACTCAGCTCCATTATATATAATCTATATAATTCTAAAACTCTGATTGCTTGCTTGTTTGTCAGTCATTTTATACCGCCAAACCGGCACATATTGGGAAAATACTCTGAAAGTAAAGAACCCCTAAAATATGAATACAAACGGAATGATACAAGTTTTGTGTAAATCGGACCCCGTATTCCCGAGATACGGGATTTGGGGAAGAAGGTGTTTTCACAAATTTAAGCAGTAAAACTTGGAGTTATTACCTTTACTGTGAACATCGAATAGTTTTGTTGGCATAACTACAGATGTGTATCCCACTGAATTTATTGCTTCATAACTTCCAGAAAAATGGAAACATTTTAACAAAATGTTCAACAAATACTGTTTATATGCTATGAATTAAAACTATATAGGGATTTATGAGGAACAATTTTTCCGAGGGGGTGGGGTGAGGACTTTCGGAAAATTCACATGATCCAACTTTTTTCCCTCATAACTTTCAGGAAAATGGATTTCTTTTAATGAAATT
Source organism: Octopus bimaculoides (assembly GCF_001194135.2). Lineage (NCBI taxonomy): Eukaryota > Metazoa > Mollusca > Cephalopoda > Octopoda > Octopodidae > Octopus > Octopus bimaculoides. The sequence continues at coordinate 174,350,648 of NC_068981.1, read as the reverse complement.
ACATGCAAATACCATTCAACTGCATAGATTACGATTATAAAGAAATTTATGGGTAATATTTTTTCCGAGGGGGTGGGGAGAAGAGTTTCGGATTAAAAAGACCAAATAAGTTGGAACTACTCCGTTTTGACGGGGATTTTTCCCATTTTTTTAGTTCACCACAGCCTTCGAAATGATGGGGGGGGTACCTTTCAACTTAAAGACCCTGGGAGGAGCCTTTTCGGTGTACGATTCAAAGAAGATTTGGCTGTTGTTTCTAGTACATCCTAAACCACTTTCCGTTTTCATTCTCACATATATTGATGTTTGTTTTCTCAATATTTTTCTCCCATTAAACACATTTTATGGAATGATGATGCCGAAGTAACACACGCGTAGCCCGTTGGTGGAATATAAGCAACAACAACAAAAATTTTAATTTAAATTTTTACCCCGACCTCAATCAAGCGAAGCCGTGTCTGTGTGTAAGAAAAACATTTCCTAACAGAAACACTGTTTCTGGAGTTGTGTGTTGATATAAATAGTAGTGTTTTGAGATGAGGTGAGGCATTCAACACTATTGTGCAAAATCTTCCTTTACTAACTAGAGATCAAAAAATGAACGACATCCTGAAAACTCATCTAATGCAAAAAGCAACACAAATCGCTAAATAGACTACTAACAAATGTGAAACTCCACAAAACAACCACGAAACCAACAGTTAAAAACTGTGGACGCTCAAACTGTGGAACCTGCCCCAACCTACTTGAAGGCTCGGATTTCCTTTTCAAATAAGGGTAGAAGTTCACAATTAAATCTAGTTTCACTTGTGCTTCTGAGAACCTAATTTATGTAATAACCTGCTCGGGTTGCGGACATAACTATATTGGACAGACGAGTATGACCTTGAGAAGGAGAACCACTGTACATAAAGAGCAAATCCGTTTCCCGCAATACTGGCAAATTCCTCTCAGTGAACATATAGAAAAATGTGCAGATAACATCAAACCAAATTTCACAGTCTTCCCCTTCCACCAGTGCAAAGACACAATCTCTCCACAGAACTTTAAATAAAGAAACTTTTTTCATTGAAAAATACGGAACATGTCTTAATAGGCACGCATAACCAACTTTTATCTTTTTACATATTTCAATTCACGATTACATCACTTATTTTTTTTGTGTGTGTGTGTGTGTACACATATATATTCCCATCCCCTTATCGAAAGCTGAACAATTATCTCCCTTGGCCACAATAACAACAATAATGATAGCCAGTTACCTCCCCTTATTCTTCTGCTTGTGAAGCCATTCACTCGTAAATATCATCACACACAACATGGACAAAAATTTCTTCTTAAGAAAATACATATTCAAATAAGTAAACCATAATATCATGAATAGCGAAAGTGAAACCGGTCGATATATTAAAAATTGTATTAAAACTATGTAAAGTGTGTGTATTTTCCTTTTTTTAATTTCTTATATATATATATCTACACTCCTTCGTCTGGCCGAACTTGTCCTATCTCTCAACTGCTTCTCGTTCGTGGGAGATATCTACCAGTAGTTCTCGGGAGTGGTCAT
>NC_068981.1:174342653-174346969 GCF_001194135.2 Octopus bimaculoides | reverse complement strand
CCACACACACAGCCCCTCGTTCTTCGATCACCGTTCTTTCACCCCCTTTTCTTAGCTCTCCTGTGAAAAAAAATCTCTAACTTCCGGTCAGCCATTACTATGATTAGCCATTACTATGATTGACCGCTGACTGAACACTATTCAATCTTTTTTCTCCGTGTTTTTCTCCTTGTCTCCGTATTCTTTCTGTTGAAGAGCGTAGCTCGAAACGTCAAAGACTTTCCGTATTCCCGAGCGTCATACTAATACATCCTTTTGTTGTTTACACCACCTGTCCTCGTCTGTTGTTGTTTTTTTCGTACATTCTCCCATATATATATATAGATTAATATAGACAGCCGTGAGCAATGTGTTACCAAAAAGGAAAACTATAATTAGCACTAAATATGAGTATGGTGTTAGAACACCTTCATTGCTGGAAATAAGCCCTAAAAAGCTCTAATGTTGTAGTTAAAGCACATAATTATGCACATATGTACTGACAGGGACTGTAACCGCCCGAAAACACCGGTCGAGAAATTCCCAATTCTGATTCGGCTGATTCCGGACTTACACATACGTATACATACAGACATGTATGTATCGTCATTGATTTCGACAAGTATCCAATCCATCAATTTACAATTTTTTTTTCTTTTCATTGAAGTGCCGTTAAAGAGATTGAACATTTCCTTAAAGTAAATCTCAGACAGAACGAAGATGACATAACGTATGACAAGCTTATAGATTTGAATTAAAGGTCAAACTCATCCAGCAGTTTTCTCTGCTGCTTTACTTCTCTTCTTGTTTCATAACAGCATTCACCAGGGAGTGATGAAGTCGACTGCTATTGAGTTCACCACGGTTGTGAGTTCATAGGAGTTTCAAAGGGTGATCAAAGTCCGCGAAAACAGTTCCTGTCAGTATTCGTAAGCCTTCTCGCCGCAGGAATGCCCACAGAAGCGGCCCAACGCCACCAGGAAGAGCCGGATTCCGGAGCAGACGCCGCCTGGAATTCATCTCCAGTAATCTGGATTGCAACCCTAGCACTGCCAGTGTCAGATCTGCCCGCCTTGGGTGACCGTACCAGGGACTCGAAATCCCCGACGGCATAGCTCTGACACTCACTCCTTTAACCTTCCCACCACGATGAGGTCAAGTGGTGGACTCCTGCTGTTTTACTCACATGTTATAGGCCAACTGAAGGTCATTAAAAAATTACATTTGCTCAAAATGCCACACAGCGAGATTGAACCCAGAATCCTGTTGTTGCGAAATTAACAGTTCGGCCATAGTACCGAATTGTTAATAGATGCTTATTATTTTATTCAGGAGTGTGTGTGTGTATGTATGTGTGTGTGTGTGTGTGTGTGTGTGTGTGTGTGTGTGTGTGTGTGTGTGTGTGCGCGCTTGTGTTCGAGTTTTTAAACCCCAGAATTGGCAAGAAAGTTGACTTTTAAAATCATGTCATTTGATACAAATATACGAAAATAATGAAATATCTGCAAGTTATGTGAAAGCTATTTCGTCATTAGAGCTTATAAATAATATATGAGTAGTTGAGCTGCCTAATAAAAGTGCTGACAATCGGATTGTTAAATTCACAAGGAACTGAAGGAACACAAAAACTCAAATATTTGTATTAATGATGTGTCTGTAACTTAAAAATCTAAGTGTTATTTCTCTGAAGAAATCATGTAGTGGAAAGAACTAAAGAAGAACGAACAAGAATACGTAAATACGACAAAATGTAATCTATTTATTAGTCAAACTATGATACAAGCATTTTTGTTCATTAGTAAGACCACACTATAGTATGAACACGATTTATAGTTAAAGAACTTAATTTAGATATATATCTTAATATGTTATATGAACCGGTAGATCTTTCAACTTATTTCACATCAATGTGTGTCTCGTAATTCAAAACTTTGATTTACAGTGCATAATCAAATTTATGATTAAGTGTATGGTTGTATTTTAATTTTTTGTATGCATTTTACTCATTGATTTCATGAGATTCTAATAGTCTACTAATCTTATACTTTCTTATCCACATCTCACATCTTATTGGCTATAAATATTTTCAATAAATTACAGAACTTTTTTCTTCTTTCCAATATCTTCCAAATCCTTTTTCACATCCGGTGACAACTCACTTGACATCACATAAAATACACCTTCGTAATATAATCACAGAAATTCTTGTTCAGCAAACATACATTCTATGTACTTGCTTCTTTACTTCAAATAACATTTTCACTCAGTAAGAATATTCAAAAGTTTTATTCTACACACAGCTTTCCTGTCCATTCTTATAAATTTGTCTTGCATCTCATGAAAGCTCTTCGCATCTCATATCACATGTTTCTGTACCCAATGATATGTCATCCTCCATCTCCTCTTCCTTCCCCATCCAACGTCCATACGTATATCGAAATCACGCTTTTCGCCACACTCCATTACTTCTATGTAGTTAACTATTCAATCTACTTGTCAACCCTCAATTTAAATATATTATGCTTAAATTCCAAAGAAGAACATCGTTTCGTTCTCACAAAGCTTTGATTCTGGAACTGCAATGATACGTGTATCTCTTTATGATTTGATTTGAATTTTATCATCAAAGTTTTGGAAACTTATCTGGCTTAATCGATGTTTAACGTATTGATTTATGATTACTGCTTTACTGTATGACCTTTATAAAAAGCGTCATTTACTTTTATCTCTCTAATCTTCTCATTCTCCCGCTCTCACTTGTACCACATCTCTCTCTCTCTCACAACTACTCTATTTATCCATCCGTTTGTCTGTTTTTCAGTCTGGTCTTACTCTGATCTCTATCAAACTTTGTTTTGTAGTGTTTTTGCTTTTAATCTTGGTCAGTCACACTTCACAGTCTCTTAGTCATTTCTTAATACTCCTCTCTCTTTCTCTTTCCCTCTCCTCTCTTTCTAACTTTCTATCGTACACTGTTCCAAGTGCTATTCCTTTTGAAGCGTAGGCATAAATACACTAAAAATATGTGAACATCGTGTTTATTCATCGGTGGTCGATGAAAACTGTGAAATGCAGAGGACTAGAGAATCGCAAATGCGCCCACCTGTATTACACCTACTTACCCTCTTTTTTACAGGTCATGTTTTTTCTCTTGCTGAGTTTCAAGTAATCACTCGGAATCCCAATTTAGTCGCCAACAATATAACAAGTTTTACATGCTACCAATAACACTCACAATGACCTTATATAATATATAGACATATTATAAATATATAAATAATATAAATAAACAAAAGCATCGTTACCGAACGGTTTCATATGTATTTAAAATTCGAAATATGGCAAATTTTTAATAACTATTCTTAAATGGCATCGATTCGGTGTTGTATTTCTCCTATCACAATACCACATTTTCTCGTTATTTTGCAATTCCTAACCGTTTTGTTACTAGTTTATACTAGTATCTCTTTATTCATTTGCATCCACCCGGAAAAAATCCCTTTTGCAAAGAAATTTCCTATGGACTTGAAACTACTGTGGAGTTTTGTTTGTTTACTTTGTGTTTTCTTTTTCATTGTTACATTAATTACACAAATATACAAATACTTAAATGCATAAATAGGGGGCAATACTCATATTTTACATGCACGGGGTGCTGCAGGACGACCGATGAAATTTACCGGCAAAGCCGCGGTGGATAATCACTTTGTTTACAAACGGCGTTGCTCCGACTTGATCCCGGCTCTCGAGCTGAGACTAGTGAAGAAAACAAACGAAAATTAAAAAAACTAAACAGATATGGAAATGTGTATGTGTGTGTCAAGATGGATAAGTGCACATTCCAGCATCAGCATTTCCCTACAATCTGACAAACTTCCAATGTCTCCATGGCCATTGTAACAGGATTTTTGAAGACCAAGTACATAAGCCCACAGGTCGGAAATGGTTGGGCACTGTACGAGTGCGCGCAGAACAGTTTCGTCGATAGATAGATAGATAGATAGATAGATAGATAGTTAGATAGATAGATAGATAGATGCATGCATATATATTCTTTTATTTGTTTCTGTCATTTGGCTGCGGCCATGCTGGAGCACCGCCTTTAGTACTTAATCTATCGAACCTCTTTTGCCGAACCGCTAAGCTACGGGGACGTAAACACACCAACATCGGTTGTCAAGCCATGGTGGGAGAACAAACACTCGAGGCACAAACATATATATATATATATATATATATAGTGTAGTATATTGCCACTTAAGTGTGGCTGACCCCTAGGGGTGGATGTTACTGTTGCTTTTAGCCCCAGGAGGACATCTCCTCCACCTCCTGGGGCT
>NC_068981.1:174337848-174342092 GCF_001194135.2 Octopus bimaculoides | reverse complement strand
CTTATCATCTGCATGCACTGCAAGAATATCATGTGGCCGGCACTTATGCACTAAGTCTGATATTCACTTAATATTGTTCAATATGCATAAAACAGAGACCTAACAAGGCGCCTCAATTTAAGTAGCTAATTCAACTGAATCTTAATTGTTATATATATATATATATATATATATATATATAGTTCAAAAAAGAAAAACGACAAAATAACAACAAAAAACAACAACGCGAGGACGTGATACAGATATTCTGTTACTGGACGCTCAGGAAAGGAAAGAAAGAGAATTTGACGTTTCGAGCGGAGCTCTTCGTCGATATATTTCTAAGCTGATGCTGCAACTTTGCATGTGTGTTACGTGTACGTTTGTATCCTGTGTCTGTCAACAGTCTTCGCCAAATCATATCTCTAGTTTTTATCACTAATTTATGCTCATTATGTCTCGGTTTTACAGCTCGCTATTTCATTTGACGTGGTTCTTGATACTAATTTTGACCACCCTCATTTACTTCCTCACACCACTACCGACACCGCTTACACTGACTTTTCTCCCTTCAGCCTCTTATTACACGTTACCCTCCGATACGCATTCGCAGCCGTGCTTTTAACATACATACATACATACATACATATATAATACAAGCATACATGCATACATGTAGACAACCATGCCTACATACATACATACATACATGCATTCATACATATATGCATACATACCCACTCTCGTGCTTACTCGGACGCGCACATCACATAAAGTGGCATGTCTGTGCATATGCGTGTGTGTGTGTGTGTGTGTGTGTGTGTGTTATTTCTGTCCGAGCAAAGCCAAGTGCCAGACATTTTCGAACTATGTGCACGCGCGCGCATGTGTGTGTTTATTTATCTACGTTCTTATGTATGTATGTATGTATGTATGTATGTATGTATGTATGTATGTACGCATGTATGTATGTATGTATGTATCTATGTATGTATATGAAAGTATGGAAGTATGTTTTTCATTTTTCTGCCCAACAAAGGACAAGTGCCGTATACGTATGTTCGATTTTTTTCTCCTCCTTACGACAAACTAACCATTCGACTTTTTTATTTTTATCTACGAACTTTTAGAAGATAAAGTGGGTAGAAAGAATAAAGTGGCCAGAAAGAAAGGCCATGGTAAATACACAACAGATTGTATCGATCAAAAGATTGTCAGTTCGTTTCCTGTCGCTAGCATACTTATTATAGTTTACTGACCCTATCTACTTAACAGAAAATAAAACCATTAATATGAGCAGTTCACGATTGCATACTGTTTCCACACATAGCTTTTATAATTTTGTTTTAAAAATCTTTCCTCTAACAGAAATCACCGCTACACTGATGTGATATCCAGAGAAAATAAGTAAATTTCGACTCTCCATTACGATGAAAACTGCAATAAACTACGGAGTAGTTAAGGTGGAAAATAAGAAATGACAGGAAAACCACCGTGTGGTGTGATCTCTCTCTTTCCTATGTACAACTATTTCTCTCCAAATAAGTATGAATAATAAAAAAAAAATAAAAACCAGAAAGAATAATGAAAATTATCAAACGGGAAAAACTATGTTCGTGTACCCATACACATTCACTTTTTCGCCTTCGATTATTACATATTCTCACTTACTCAGTCGAATTTTTAGCGGCGGAGAGGGAGGATTTTTTTGTTTTTGTTGTTGTTTTTTTCTTTCTTGTAATTTCTTTCTTTTCTTTTTTTTTGTCATTTTATGTTCATTTCCACATTTTCAGAGTAAAGCAGGATTTATTTGCAAGTAAAATTGCTCCTGAATTCCTTTCGTTGTATATACATACACACGCGTGGGAGCACACAGCTACTCAAAATACGGCCTAAGATAATATATATATACATATATATATATATATATATATATATATGTCCATGCACAGGGATGTACACAGACACAAACATATATATATACATATGTAAACGTATATGCGTGTGATATTTATGTACATACATACGCACGCATAAACACTGATAGAAAAAATAACGGGAAAGCTTATAGTCACAAGCATACAGAAAACTAACAACACTTTACACATATACATATTATAGGTGTTCGAAACCCACATGTTTGTGTGTATGTGTGTATGTTTATACACATACATACGCACACATATATACCAACACCTTTGTTTATGCTGCAGTATACATAAAAGTCGGCAATCAGTTATGTTCACCTTATATATAAATATATACATATAAACATAAATACACACATACATACATACATACATACATAGACATGTACGTGCACACAGACACACGTACACATACACGCATACATACATGTATACATTCATAAATATATATCTATACATGTACACACACGCTTGCATGTATTTATACATATGTGTATATATATGCGTGCGTGCGTGCGTGCGTGTCTGTGTGTGTGTGTGTGTGTAAGTGCAAATAGAGATAGATAGATAGATAGATAGATAGATAGATAGATAGATAGATAGATAGATAGATAGATGAATAAACATAAATGCTTTTTTACTCGGAAATATTCTCCAGAATACGCACAAACGTTGATATATATACTCACACTTGTACCCCTGCCAACATGTATAAATGTATTTATTTGTATAGGGACATCACAATGTTCTCACGTATACATGTGTACACATATGCCGATTCACAGATTTTGAATATAAATTGATGTATACGAATGCATGACACATACACTACACACAATTACCACACTTAACAACATATTCAAACACACTAACACACAGCCACGATGTTAGCTGTTTTAGTTTCCTTTTATTATTTTCTTCTATTTTTCGGATTGTGTGAAATATTTCTGCACGTAGCACCGAATAAATTAGATTTCATTCTGAAGTTTAGCGAAGCCAATGACGGCTTTTAGCACCCAAAGAAATATAGAAAAAGAAAACATTGTGACCAATCCTATGCGTGTTTTCGGTGGTAAGCTTCTAACGTTCATTTTCTTGTATTTCTTTATTTCTTTGTTTCTTCCTTTATTACTTCTTTTCCCTCTCATTTTACCGCCGCCATTACATACCAGCTACTCAATTTCGTTGAGTTTATCTCAAATGCAATTTTCCCGTTTACACATGCGTATGACAGCAAAAAGTGATTGTTGGAAGTGGAAAATAGACTGACAAAAGCAGATAGCGCAAGATGGGAAGAACAAGATTGACAGACGTATGGTCAAAGAGCCAAACACAATGCCAAAGAGAAAAAATGAGAGGAGAAATTCGAGAAACTAAATGACAAACACCTTCACTGTATGCTTGTGTATTGGGTCGGAAAAAAGGTGTTAAACAATGGAGCGAGAAATAAAGAAGAAATCAACAACAATTTATCTATGCCTTCAAAGTGTCGCCATTTATCTGCTCGTGAACTACAATGTCTTTTACACCATACTGATATGGCTAATCTCAATAAAACAGCACACTATGTATCTGCTTCGTTTTGACTTGTTTTAATGATATATATTGTGCTCAAGGACAACCTTGCCGAAGACACTACATTGTTTAATACTTACACGTGCTAAAAAGCGTGCATTACGGATGATGAAAGAAAGCTGTTTTAATATTTAGAGCAATAAAATCTCTCCTGCAGAGAATTTTCCGCATAAAACTACAAGAAATTATACGAAATATAATAAACATAGCGATTCTTTCAGATTATAGAATATTTATTTCCAGTTTATTGTAAAAAGAATGGATAGTAGGGTAAAAAGAATACATTAAAAATAAAAACAACGGTTATCGGCACATACTATCAGGCTATTGTATTTACTTGTATTAAAATGCGTAGATTTCAATCCCAGAATGCGTAGATTTCAATCCCAGAACCACAAACAGTGAGAGATCTGGGCATCAACATGTGTAGTGATGCATCATTTCACATGCACATTGTCAAGTTGACAGCAAGGTGCAGACAACTGGCGGGGTGGATACTGAGGACTTCCCGTACAAGGGATCAAAAAGTCATGTTGATTCTATGGAAGACATTTGTTCTGAGCCGCCTAGACTATTGCTCTCAGTTGTGGTCACCACACAGTGTTAAGCGGACAGCAGAACTCGAGGCAATTCAGCGGCACTATACAAAAAAGATCGCCACAGTCCAACAGATGAACTACAGGGAGCGACTGAAGGCACTAGGTCTCTACTCCCTAGAGCGCAGGCGGGAGAGGTATGTAATAATATACATATGGAAAATAC
>NC_068981.1:174334355-174335227 GCF_001194135.2 Octopus bimaculoides | reverse complement strand
ATATATATATATATATACATACATACATATGTATATATATTCTTATTCTTTTATTCTGTTACTTGTTTAACTGCCGCTATGCTGGAGCACGGCTATAAAGTGTTTTTGTTTTAGTCGAAGAAAACAACCCTAGGATTTATGCTTTGTAAGCCTAGTACTTATTCTATCGGTTTCTTTTGTCAAATCACTATGTTACGAGGACGTAAACACACCAACATCGGTTGTCAACCAATGGAGGGTGGACAAACACATTTCACAACAATATACGCTTTCGATAAAACAGTTGCTCCCGCAAAGCAAATTAAATAAAATTGGGGATTTTGCGAAGGGTCAAAATTGGTAACACAAACAAGAAAAAATATAGATAAAGAGAGAGAGAGAGAGAGAGAGAGAGAGATAGAGAGAGAGAGAGAGAGAGAGAGAGAGAGAGAGAGAGAGAGAGAGAGAGATGGGAAATGTTTTTAGAAGGTATAGAATTCTAATTAGAGAAGATAACCGAAATCTGATTTGAATTATTGATCTTTTAATTTGGCATAAAGCCACAAATCTATTGAGCAGAGATATAATGAATTAAATGTAAATTAGTATGTAATTTCTGTATATTTTATTGAGCCTTAAGAGACGAACGTCAATGTCGATCTCGATGGTAGAATCTGAAATTTTATAGTAGAGAGGTGTATCTAAATACTGTAAGGGATTTAGTGCGATACTTTACCCTTCTAGTCACTCTGCTCTTATCTGACGTCATAGGGAAACAGTTGTAAAAAATATTGTAACTCTAAACCAATAATATCTTTGTGTGTGTGTGTGTGTATGTGTGTGTGTGTGAATGTGTGTGTGTATATGTGTGTGTGTGTGTGTGTGTGTGTGTG
>NC_068981.1:174330003-174332503 GCF_001194135.2 Octopus bimaculoides | reverse complement strand
AGTTGGGCTGAACCCGCAACCATGTGGTTAGGATGCAAATTTCTCACCACACACCCACTCCTATGTTAGAACATTTTTATTTTTTCGCATAGCCAGTAAGTAAATGTTGCACTTTTTCTAACCAAGTGCATCATATCCATCAATGTGATACTAAGGACAAAATGATGGGAACACCTAGCATCATAGCATCATAATTTTGAAATATCTATAAAATCGTCAAAAGCTTGTTTATTTTTATGCTTTTTGATCTATTATTAGTGTTGCTTAATGTGTTTTGCTAAAATTGCTGTTTCTTTTCAGATATCATCAGAAAAAGGGAATTAAAATTCATTAAAATGACAGATCTATCGGACTTTCAAAGAGGTCAAATTGTTGGTGTTCGTATGGCAGGCGCTAGTATAACGAAAACAGCCGAAATGTCTGGTGTATCAAGAAGTACTGTCTCGAAAGTAATGTCAGCCTTTGAGAAAGAGTGAAAAACCTCTTCGTCGAAACAAAACTCCGGAAGAAAACCAAAACTCTCAGATAGGGACCGTCGGACGCTTACGCAAATTGTTAGAAAGGATCACAAAAGTACAGCTCCCTAAATTACTACAGAGCTTAATGAAGTCCTCGAGAACCCAGTTTCCACAAAAACTGTTGGCCGGGAGCTGCAGAAAGCCGGATTTCACTGGAGGGCTGAAATCAGAAAACCACTACTTTCAAAAACAAACGTTAAAAAACGTTTAGAGTGGAGTAAAAACCTACAGAATTGGTCCCTAGAGCAGTGGAAGAATGTTATTTTTTCGGACAAGTCATCCTTTACCTTATTTCCTACCGCCGGTCGAGTATACATGTGAAGACAGCCAAAAGAAGCATTTGACCCAGACTGCCTTCTTCCAACTGTTAAACATGTGATGACCTGGGGGGGTTATATCTTGGAAATCTGCCGGCCCAATGGTTTACCTTCATGGCAGAATTAATAGTCAGGAATGTTTAAGCATTTTCTCTGACAAAATTCATCCTATGGTTGCAGAACTGTTTGCGGAGGGAAACGCAATCTTTCAAGATGATAATGAACCAATTCACACAGCTAAAGTTGTTACTGAATGGCACGAGGAACATTCTAGTAAAGTTGAATATCTTATCTGGCCAGAACAGTCCCCAGATCTCAATATTATTGAACATTTATGATGCACTTTAGAAAAACATGTAAGGAGTCGATATCCTCCACCATCATCACTACAAGAACTGGAGACTTTTTAACTGAAGAATGGATAAAAATTCCTTTGGAAACAATTCAAACTTTGTACGAGTCCATACATCGTAGAATTCAAGCTGTAATTACTGCCAAAGGCGAACCTATCCCATATTAAAATAAATTTGTTTGAAATTTTAATATTTTGTCCAACCCCTGTATATACACACACACACACATATATACACACATACATATAGATACACACATACACACGTATATATTTATATATAATATTTATATGCATGTATGTATGTATATATATGTGTGTGTGTGTGTGTGTGTGTGTGTGTGTGTGTATTTTTATTTGTATTTGTGTATGTGTAAAGTATAACTTGTTTTTTTTACCCTTGTATCTTCAATCTCGTGCCATTGGTCTAGGCGCCTTCTACTAAACAGTTCTCGTGGCGTTTGTGATTTTCTACGATCACTAGAACTTCCAAGTTGATTTTGACGTTCCTTGATCACAGGTCGCCTTTCGTAAAGCTTGCTTTGGCCAGTCTCGAACTTCATGTATACTTCGACATCCAATTCCCAAAAACAAATTATGCCCCGCGATCTCACGAAATTTTATAAATCCCTATGACGTCAACAACAAAGAAATCTCGTGAGAAAGTATCAAGTTTCTAAAATGGATTGTTTTGTTACAATTGTAGGACACCTGTCATATGTACAGATGTGGGTTCAGGGACCCTCGGGCAACGTTTGACTGTTTCTATTCAAAAGGATTTTCCAACCCAATAACTACATGCTAATATTTATAGCTTTATATATCCGAAGTGGTATCAAAAGTCTCCCAGGCTAGTTATATTTAATAAAAAAATAACTTATTCACGTAAGTTTCATCATCTCCTTCGAAATATTCACCTTGCGCAGTAGTACACCGGCTCCAGCGTTCCTGCCACTTTTGGAATCCAGCCTGGAAGTCGTTTTCCGTAAGGGAGTCGAAGGCCTTCTGCGATTCGCTCTGGATCTCGACAACGGTGTAAAAACGGCGGCCTTTCAGCTGTATTTTCATCTTGAGGAAGAGATGGGTGCTCGCAGGTGCTAAATCTGGCGAATAGGGCGGGTATGGAAGCGATACTGTGTTGTGTTTGGAGAGAAACGCAAAAGTGAGGAGAGTTCGGTGACAGGGTGCATTGTCGTCGTGAAGAATCCAATTCTTTGCGCCCCACAGATCCGGTCGCTTTCGCTGAATGTCCGCGCTGAATCGCTTCAAAACATCGCAGTAGAACTCTCGGTTGACGGTCACCCTGGGGGTCA
>NC_068981.1:174328989-174329926 GCF_001194135.2 Octopus bimaculoides | reverse complement strand
GGGGGACGAATTCTCGATGCACAACACGCGGTTGTCGAAAAAAAACGATGAGCATGCTCTTGACCGACCATCAGCTCTGTCGTTGCGCTTTTGAAGAGCCCGTGCCACGCAAAACATTGCGTACGACCCGTGGCCTCGTTGCCGTAAGCTTGCCGAAGCAAATTCAATGTCTCTGTAGCAGACTTCCCAAGTTTAACGCAAAATTTCACGTTGATTATTTGTTCCATGACAAAGTCGCAGACTACAGCATACACGTGATCACAAAAACACAAATTTCACAGCTTGCGAAGTAGCCACCGCGATGTCACTCGGCACACTACTTCATGAAGGTCACTACTAGCTCTTACCGCGCATGCAACAGTGTGCTGCCATCTGTTTGTACTCTACAGAACTAGTCTGGGAACTTTTTGACACCACCTTGTATATACTTCGAAATCGAGTTCCAAAAACGTAAAAGAATGGGGTTAACCGATTTCAACACCCCGACAGGTGTACAGATTCATTCGTGGAAAATCAAATTAAGATTTTTACCATCCCCGCTTTGCATATATAACAGATGACAACCACACACAGTTCATGCAGTAATACCATTTCTTTCTTTTCTAACCCGCTGACATATCCGGTCGACCGAATGGCTGATCGCGCGAAACTACAGTTCGGTTCTTTATTCCGCTCATCTCAGGAATTTGCTCCTATATTTATATTTTCCAAGCAAACGCGCATATATCCATGCATATTTATTAATTTTCTCTCAAACATATGATTATTCCCCCTCTATCCCCTTCTCCCTCTCCTCTTCTCTTTCCACTCCTCTCCTTTCAGTCCCTCTCTCTCTCTCTCTCTCTCTCTCTCCTTCTCTCTCACGTTTCTCTTCTCGCTCTCCCTGTCTCTCTCTTTCTCTCTCTCTCTCTCTCTCTCTCTCTCTCTCTCTCTCTCT
>NC_068981.1:174327885-174328393 GCF_001194135.2 Octopus bimaculoides | reverse complement strand
ATATATATATATATATATATATATATATATATATATAACACCGCCATCAACATTTACAACAAAAAAATCACTACAAGGTTTAACGAATTGCCTAAATGAAAGTGAAAAGATACTATGATAATGCGATAAAAAGAATGAATTTCTAAGAAATATGTCAATGGGAAATATGTCAATGGGAAGGTATATAACGCAACGTGAAGAATTCTACACTTCACGATATTTCATACTGAAACCATAATTTACTTGTTCAATTGGAATAATCATTTATACAATCACAGCCACGTTCATATATATATATATATAATACAAAGAATATATATGCATGTATACACACATATATGTACATACATCTACATGTGTATATAGATGCATAACCCTCGATTCAATAACACTGTGCACAAACTCTATACTTTTTAAATACACTTGGAACTTACAAAGTATTGGAATCTTATATGTATACCATTCTGCCTAAATTATGGATCTACAGATGCATATCCCTGCATATCTC
>NC_068981.1:174325867-174327875 GCF_001194135.2 Octopus bimaculoides | reverse complement strand
TTGACCATGATAGATCGCTAGCCACTAAACACTCTTTATTTTCTCTCCTTGTTTCTTTCTGTATTCCTTTCTGTGGAATATTTTAAAAACGTAGGCTCGAAACTTTTAAGACTTTTTCACTTCCCGAGCGTTAAACTAATACATCTGTTTGTTGTCTACACCACCTGTCTTCGTCTTTCTTTTTTTTTTTTTGCCATTTTGTTTTTTTTTTGTGATTGGAAGTGTTATCATGTACATTGTTTTGACTTGATATAAAAGATAGGATACAGTAAATATTCTGCTCAATACCATAGATTTGCTTGTCAGTTGTTTGACTTTAACCAGTTGAGCATGTCCCTTAGTGGCTAACGATATGTGCATCTCTGATCACGAGCAGAAGTAGTGGGAGAGCATCGTAGCCGTGTGTTGAGAGGAATTCTCTGGAATTTGGATAATTCACTTTTGGAAACATGGGTGTTTCGTTCAAAATCCTTAAACAACCCTTATTCAAAGGATGGGCTACTCGACCTGAAGAAAATTCTAACCGGGCCCCACCTGCAAGGTCATGTGCTGTTTATCTTGATATGAGATCACCATGTTGCATACATATGGTTGTGATGCATGTGCCTGGTGTACCTTTATCAAGCGGGTAGTCATGATGGGTATATTGGGCTTTGCATACTTTACCCCAGTGTCACTTTGGCAAGAAATGGAAGCAAAATTGAAAGAGGATAATGATGATGAAGATAATAATAATAATAATAATAATAATAATAATAATACTAATAATACTAATAATAATAATAATAATAATAATAATAATAATAATAATAATAGTAATAATAATAATAATAATAGTAATAATAATAACGTAATTGAAGGAAAATATGAAATATTTTGGTATGTGATTTTTGGTCCAGCCTGTATATATACATACAAACGCACAAATACATGCACTCACACACACACACACACACACACACACACATATATATATATATATATATATATATATATATATATATGTGTGTGTGTGTGTGTGTGTGTGTGTGTGTGTATATACAGTTATGTGTGTGCTTGCATGTAAATGTATGCGTGCGTATCCTTGTGTATATTTAAGTGTAGATTTTGTGCACGTGAATGTGTAGCCACGGGTATATCTGAATAATTGATAATTATCACTCTAGCTTTTAACGGACACTAAAGAGATTTGTCACAAAACGTATTTAAAATATGAATAAAATGCAATTGTATATGAAATATAAACGAAATAGCTTCCAATTCAACGTGTTTAAACGAAAAAGCTGTTAGCTCGTAGACACTCATATGTTGGAACATATTCCTAAACAGAAATGTAATATGCTTCTTAAATAATCAGTATTGTTTTAAACAGAGTAACCAAGTCATAGCTAACATGTTTGCTCGACTAATCTAAAGGCAAATGTATGTATGTACAAACACACATTGAAACGTATACACACACACAATGAAACGCACACATACACGCGTACACACACACACGCGCGCGCACAGGCACCACATACACACACACGAAGAAACATACTCATACACTCAGACAGACCCATATATTCATCATTACATTTATATTGAGTTCTGTGAGCAATTACTGTTTGTAGTTTCGTGCATATCAAAAACGCGCATATTTAATTGTTTATAGGTGTATTTTCTTGGGCGTACATATTTGTTGAGTGTATGTAAGTATCTATGTATCTTCAACCCCTAGCAGATGCTAAACCTCTACTCGGTTCAAGTGAAACCGACAATGAAGGACTGCTTTCACTTTTAGGTCATGTCTTCTACGTACATAAACATCATGGGACATATCCTTAGAAGCCTTCGACAAAGTGGCATTCAACCAGCAAAGGACACGATCCAGGCCTTGTTCTGTCGGCATGCTCTCTCCTCCCTGCCTTTTCAGTCTCTTCTGTAATGACCTCTGTTCTTAGGAGCTAGTTGCTGTCATATTTCAACTATTTAACTACTATTATATATATATATATATATATAT
>NC_068981.1:174322345-174325651 GCF_001194135.2 Octopus bimaculoides | reverse complement strand
TATATATATATATATATATATATATATATATATATATATATATGATTCAGTTGAATTAGGTACTTAAACTGAGGCATCTCGTTAGGTTGAAATAAAATGCACACACAACAGTATTATGTAAATATCAAACTTGATATAGAAGTACCGGCCGGTTGATATTCAAGCAGTGTATGTAGACAATTAGACCCAAATGAAGAAATCTGCTCTTTAGCTTTTCAGACATGTACATTATATTAAGTATACAGTCCATAATATTTACGAAGGGCAGATTCCGAGACAGGTGAATAAAATATGAGTAACAGTAACGATACAGGTACCAATCCATTACGACCCTTTCTAACGACTCATTTAATTGATTAATGAAAACATTACATCATTATGAAGAAACCGTTTTCGTCAGATGAATTCATGAACTTCAAAATTAAGGACATTCAAACTGATTTCACGTAGTTTAAAATCCACAGAGCAAAACATTTTCAGTGATTCTGCTACTATTTCAGTTGACAGAATGGATTTATCAGAATAATGTATATATCGTGTATAATACGGCCACGTCCTCCTCTTTTGTTATAAGTAGAAATAATTGGGTCACTGGATTGTCAATTATTCCTTCCCCTTCCTAAAAACTCTACTAACCTCTAATTTTTTCTGTTCTGATTAAATATACACTATTCTGATAAATCTATTCCTATTTCTTTATTGCCCACAAGGGGCTAAATATAGAGGGGACAAACAAGGACAGACATAGGGATTAAGTCGAGTACATCGACCCCAGGGCGTAACAGATACTTAATTTATCGACCCCGTAGTGATGAAAGGCAAAGTCGACCTCGGCGGAATTTGAACTCAGAACGTAACGGCAGACAAAATACCGCTAAGCATTTCGCCCGGCGTGCTAACGTTTCTGCCACCTCGCTGCATTCTGATAAATCTATTCTGTCAACTGAAATAGTAGAAGAATCACTGAAAGTGTTTTGGTCAATGGATTTTAAACTATGTTAAATCACTTTGAATGTCCTTCATTTTGAAGTTAATGAATTCGTCAGACGAAAACGTTTTTCTTATACTGATCTAATGTTTTCATTAATTAAAGGAGTCATTAGAAACGACCGTAATGAATTGACACCTGTATCTCTACTGTTATTCATTTATATATATATATATATATATATATATATATATATATATATATACATATATATACATATATATATTCATCTATGTATATTCATGTACGTATGTACACATTTATCTATGTGCATGTATATGTATATAATGTATACATATGTACGTATGTATGTATGTATGTATGTATGTATGCATGTATGTATGTATGCATGCATGCATGTATGTATATATGTATGTATGTATGTATGTACGTACGTATGCATATATACGTATATACTTTTACCATTGTTTTTCTTTCATAGTTTGTTTGAAACTGATCAGGTTGAAAGTGTTTGAATGCCTAGAAGTCATATGCAGGATAAATATGGGAGGGAAAGGCATTCTAGAAGAGCCGCGTTCGAGGGCGGAGTGCGTGGCCTACAGGTGAGCACAGCAAAATTCGTTGCTCAAGAAGGAGGCATACGTGAGTAGAATGGGCATTTGTGGAGATCGTATGCATCTAGTTTGCTGAAATACACAGAATAGTTCAAATGAATAGGGATGTAGTGTTGGCGGAATATGTCAAGCTAATGAAGCGAAGCGTCTTTCAGTTAAAGGCCTGTTGATGTTGTTGATGGTGGGATGGGGTGGGTGGTTGGGGGTTCTGTAGGTTTTCAAGTTCATTTGATTGTTGTTGTTAATGTTGCTGCTGTTACTATTTATGTTGTGGTTGGTGTTTGTTGCTGATGTTTTTTGTTGCTGTTGGTGTGGTTGTTATTGCTGTTGTTGTTGCTGTGTTTCTTATTGTTGTCGTTGCTATTGATTATGTTGTGGCAAACCTATTATAAAACCTATTCCATCCATCAGCACCCATCTTCGAAATAGAATCTGAAGAGAACGTGATCAAATACACATTCCCTTTCCTAAGACGGGAGAACGTGAGTTGAAAAAAATTTTACGGATAACTCTAGTAAATCGAGCGGCCATAATTAAAAATAATTTTCTAATTTATTATTTCTTTTAATTCAAAGTTGGAACTTTATTAATGATTCTCCAGTGCATAAATTCATAAAGCTAATTAATGTTAATTACTTGTTTATTATGTGGGTGGGATAACACTGTCGTTTGCATAATAAAGCGATTTGTTTATGATACAATTATGTCTACTATTGTTAACTTTAATATGCATTTTGGTTCACTGTTTTGAAGTATTTCAACCTTGTCTAGTTTCATAGAAATTTGAAAAATTAACATATGACCGCATTTTGCAGGTTGATACACGACTAATTATTTACGCTTTGATGCAAACTATTCTATATATTATTTTACAGAAAGTATATTTTCATTTTATTCTAGACTGTTTCATATAATATTTTTAAATTCTTTAAAATTTTCTCTGGTACGACTACAATATTGCCAAGATCACACTCAGACTAAGTTTTTAAACTACCGAAGAAGAAAGGCTGTGAAATGAAGATCTAGATCATGTAAGCAAACTATCAGAGAAGGAATAAGGAGAGATAAAAAGAGAAAGAAGAAAGAGTAAGGATGAATAAGAGAATAGATGGAAAGATCAAATAGTAGATTATACTCAAACTAGTCAAGACATACCATAAGAAGAGAAAAAAAAATCAAGGGTATTCTTTTAAAGGAAAGATGGAGGGAAAAGTAAACTACGTGTCCTCGTCTTAGCTGTCACCTTTTCATCTATTTACATATATTAACTTGGCGTAATTAGAATAATGGCATATTGTATTCTTGCGATACCTTAAAAATCTTCAAAATTTTGTATATTGCTATATAATGTGCAGTTGTTTCATATTTATTGCCTATAGATTTATCTTCAGAAAACATCTTACAAATATGGATTTCTTCAAAAGACGTTATCAACGGTTAAGAAAGAAATACACCCGTTGCCACTTTAATAAAATTTTGAAAACCTACACTGAGCATATAAACGCACCACTGTAGAATCATATTCATTTTCTCTCGCTAGGATTGCACGACACTATATGAAACCTAAGGACACGAAGCATAAAGTTAGTATTATTATTATTTTGCTTTTCCTCGTGTATTTTCGGTAGTATATGATTTTCATTAAATATTGCACATTGAATTTCCACAACATAAAAATATACTGATGGATATGCAAAGAAATATTCGTATATGTCTATGTGTATATATTACTATATGCATATA
>NC_068981.1:174319263-174321798 GCF_001194135.2 Octopus bimaculoides | reverse complement strand
GCGGTCATAGGATCGCGGTTTCGATTCCCAAACCGGGCGTTGTGAGTGTTTATTGAGCGAAAACACCTAAAAGCTCCACAAGGCTCTGGCAGGGGATGGTGGCGAACCCTGCTGTACTCTTTCACCACAACTTTCTCTCACTGTTTCCTTCTGTTTCTGTTGTGCCTGTAATTCAAAGGGTCAGCCTTGTCACACTGTGTCACGCTGAATATCCCCGAGAACTACGTTAATGGTTGGTACACGTGTCTGTGGAGTGCTCAGCCACTTGCACGTTAATTTCACGAGCAGGCTGTTCCGTTGATCGGATCAACTGGAACCCTCGACGTCGTAAGCGACTGAGTGCCAACAACAACAACCTGGATCTAATCGATCTCCTCGATTTTACTGTTTTAATATATAATTAACCCATTTATTCTATCAGAAGAATTTTTATTCATTAAGATAGAAGAAATACACATAATTATATATATATATATATATATATAAATAAACATATACACATACATACATACACACATACATACATACATACATACATACATACATACATACTTACATATGTTTATAATAGCTCTCTTTCCCTGTGAATATGCGGATATATTGCTTCGTATCTGTATATGTATGTATGAATTTGATTCGTAGGCTGTGCCTGTATATACACATGTGTGGTAATCTCAAATATCAAAGACATTCCGAAGGCTTTTCTATCCTTAATAACTATTCTTAAGCGCAATCATATATACATAGTGTATACACACATATACATAGTGTATACACACATATACATAGTGTATACACACATATACATGGTGTATACACACATATACATGGTGTATACACACATATACATACAAAAGTACGTACGTACAAATATGTGTTGTGTGTGTGTGTGTGTGTGTGTGTATGTCTGTGAGAGAGAGAGGGTGGGTGGGGGAAAAAGCATTTATGTGTGTTTAGACTAGAGCACCAGGTAAAAGTCATTTTTGCTATTTGGTAGAGGAACTCGCAATAAATAAACCAGACTGTATCTATCAAAATATCGAGACTTAACGCGCGTTCATTGCATTCCATGTAATATAAGGAAAGAAGAATATTAAGAAACATACCAAGCCGTTTGGAAAGAGAAAACGAAGAAGAAGAAGAAGAAGAAGAAGAAGAAGAAGAAGAAGAAGAAGAAGAAGAAGAAGAAGAAGAAGAAGAAGAAGAAGAAGAAGAAGAAGAGGATAAGCAAAGATAATAACAACAATAACACCAACATCAACAACAACAACGACAACAATAACAACAAAAGTCACAGCAACGGTAAGAAGAAGTACAAGGTAAAAAGCACAAGAACAAAATCAAAACTAAGAATATGTTCCAAAATTATTTACAAAATTCCAAGAGCATTTTGATGCTTTGTTTTCTTTCTGGTGATAACTGCGTTGGTGAGTGGTGGAGTTCTTGACACGCCTCTTTGAAAAGCTTGCAATAATTCCGTACATTCTACCAGTTCCTTAAAGATCTTGGGTGGAGCTCCAATTTCCTCCGTGTTATAAACAGGATGATACCTTGGGCAAGCGTCATCTACTATAGCCTCAGGCTGACCAAAACCTCGTGAGTGGATTTAGTAGACGGAAACTGAAAGAAGTGAACCTCCGATATGCTAGAAATATATATATAAATATATATATTATTTGTCTCAGTCAGTTGACTACGCCATGGCACCGCCTTTAGTAGAAGAAATCGACCCAGGACTTATCCTTTGTAACCCCCGTACTTACTCCATCGGTTTCTTTTCCCGAACCGCTAGATTACGGGGACGTAAACACACCACCGTCGAGTGTCAAGCGATGGTGGAAGAGACAAACACAGACGCATAAATATATATATATATATATATATATATACGACAACCTTCTTTCAGTTTCCGTCTACCAAATATACTCACAAGGTTTCGGTCGGCCCGAGGCTATAGTAGAAGACACTTACTCAAGGTGCCACGCAATGGGACTGAACTTGGAACCATGTGGTTCGGAAGTGAGCTTCTTCCAACACAGCCACGCCTACGCCTATATATTTTTGTATGTATATATGCGTGTGTGTCTTTGTGATTATGTTTGTACCCCACCACCGATTGACAACCGGTGGTCGTGTGTTTACGCTGCCCTGCGTTAGTAGTTTGGCAAAAGAGACCGATAAAATAAGAAGCAGACTTCAAAATAAGTACTGGGTCGATTAGTTCGACTAAAATTCCTCAGGACGATGCTTCTGCATGGCCGCAGTCTAATGACTAAAAAACGTAAAAGAAGATAAAATCTATATTATCTAAAACACAAGAAAGAAAATATAGCAAATTGATACCCATGCGTATCCCCACTCCCAAAGGGCCGTATCACAAGCAACTTTAGCAAATGATCCTGCTAGATTCCTAAGACAGACCAACTGTTACTATGAATATTATCCAAACACCTGCTCGAAGTCCATTCTAAGGTCTTTTGCTAGTTAGTCGTACCCGTAAAATCTATCCTGAGATTTTTTTTTTTTTTTTTTTTT
>NC_068981.1:174317660-174318638 GCF_001194135.2 Octopus bimaculoides | reverse complement strand
ATATATATATATATACGACGGACTTCTTTCAGTTTCCGTCCACCACAAGGCTTTGGTCAGCGTAGGCTTACACTTGCTCAAGGCGCCACGTAGTGGTATTGAATCCGAAACCATCTGGTAAGGAAACGAGCTTCTTACCACACAAATATTTTCAACATTATTCTTTTCTTTTTTGTATATGCTTATATTCTATAACTTGAAATTTTTCAATATTTAATATCTCATATTGCATTTTTAAGACTTTATTTTCGTATTTGAAAATACAGATGAGTGGGGTTGTTACTTGTTTATGTTATAAAAGCTATTGTCACAATCTCTGTCGTAAACGAGCTTCCGGCAACAAGGGAGCTAACACAAATAACTTCGCAAAAAGGAAAAAAAGATATTAACCAGAAAAATATAGGCAGCTAAAAATGTCCAAGGTCGAATACGTCTTTTATCTCAGCTGCTTTGATGACTTTTCAGATATTCTGCTTTTTGAGTAAATCTGAAACAAACAAAGGAAAGAAATAGTTTCTTTTCCATGATGCAGTTTGATAAAATTGCATGGTCACAGTGTTCTGACAGTGACACGATCGTTTCAAAAGTCAAAAAGAAGAGAAAGGAGGAAAATGAGGACAATGACGCGGAGGAGAGGACGTGGTGGAGGAGGAGCATGAGGAGGATGAGGGCGAGGGCGAGGAAGATGGGGAGACGTAGAGAAGGGCGAAGAAAACGAGGGAGACGAGGGGGGGGGAATACGAGGAGGAGGACGAGGAGAAGGACGAGGAGGAGAACGATGACGATGACAAGGAGGACAAGGAGTAGGATGAGAAAGGGGAGGTGGAGGAGGAGGAGGAGGACAAGGACAACGAGGAGGAGGACAAGGACAACGAGGAGGAGGACAAGGACAACGAGGAGGAGGACCATAATTGTCATCATTGCGGTTATGATCATTTCTATGATCACGATTATGATACTGAAGGTGAAAGAGAAATA
>NC_068981.1:174315339-174316706 GCF_001194135.2 Octopus bimaculoides | reverse complement strand
TATATATACATACTTTCATGCATACATACATATAACGTATTTATCTACTTGTATAATGTATCTATATATATACATATATATGTGTATAGATAGATAGATAGATAGATAGATAGATAGATAGATAGATAGATAGATAGATAGATAGATAGATAGATAGACTGAAAGATGAATGCATGTTCAAGCTAATCATTAACCATATACGTACACCCCTGCATACCCTTATGAGCTCCCACTTCCGCTGTTCAAACATTTACATAGCTAGCACTCAGGAATATATTCTAGTTTAGAAATAATTAATTCATATATCCACAGGATATATAGATTAATTATTTCTACACGAGAATTTATTTCTGGTTTTTCTGCAACAAAGATTCTGTGTGCTTCTGACAATTGATTGGATATCAATCAGCTTCAGATGACTCAAAACCACGCATGCTCTCTCGTTTTCAACAGTACGTATATCTTTCAGTGGAAATCCGAAAATAAAAATTGTCATCAGCTGGTGCAGATGTAGCAATTAAAGAAATACTCACTTTAATACTCCTTACTCTTTTACTTGTTTCAGCCCAAGAGCTGCAAGCAAACATATGCACAAGCAAATACATAAAAAAAAACTAATTGTTTTAATAACTTATTTATAATTTTTATTCATGAGTGGTTCTTGTTCAGCATATGATTTAATCAGAGACCTTCTGTTGAAACAACTACATAGTGATAAAATGATTGCAGCCACTTAAAATGTAGTTTTGATTCCTTTCTGTTGACATGTCACAAGGTATCATGATCTTTCTTCGCACAAGCATGTACGTACACAAACACACACACACACAAATACACACACACACACACACTCACGCACACACAAACACACACACACACACACACACACATACACACACGCGCGCATGTACGTGTGTGTATGTGTGTGTGTGTGTATGCATGTGTGTGTGTATGTGTAAGTCGTCTAAGAGTGCATAAGTCTGGAAAAAATGCACTCGTATATCTATTAGTAACGTAGGTATATTAATTGAAGTATACAGTATTATATATCCATTACATCCGATCTTACTTACCGGAAGTTCGACGGAGTGTTAGGTAACAGTTAGATTATGTAGCTCTTCGCTCTTCAGATGTAGCTGTTATGGAATGAAGTAATAGAGAGCAGTCGCCATACTTCATTCCACATCGGCTACTTCTGAAGAGCGCAGGGTTACATAATCCAACTGTTACCTAACAGTCTGTCGAACCACTCGTGCGAAACCGATTGGTAAGATCGGCCGTAATGGATATACAGTATTGTACACTTTGATTTATACATATATATATGTATATATACATATATATACATATATATATATATATATATA
>NC_068981.1:174304761-174310417 GCF_001194135.2 Octopus bimaculoides | reverse complement strand
GTAGATATTCTATCAATCCAAGGGGCCTTTTCATTGTGTGTTTTATCTTCTGCCCAGATTTTATTCCAAAATTCTTGCACTTCTTCTTTTGACGGGACAGACTTTATTGTTACTGGTGTTTTCCCTATCTTCCTGTAGAAATTTTTGGGGTTATTTTTGAACACGTTATTATCTCTGAAGAATCTAACACGCTTTTCATACCTTGCTATACTGGCAGCTTTAGCACATACCTTTTGCTTGATGGTTTCTATGGTGGTATCAATGTCAACTATGGTTTTCACATTATATTTTTTTCTTTAGTTTTTGGGTCTTTGTAGGTTTGATACTCTTATCAAATTTAAGGTTTTTCAAACATTCTATGTCAGATCTAAGTAGCTTAATTTGGTGTTGAATGCGCTCTTGCCAAGAAGGCTTTTTGTGGGAGTGTTGTCGTTTTCTAATCTTTTCACCACATAGAACCGTTGAGATTTTTGCGGATGCATAGTACAAGTGGTTGAGATATGTAATATCAACATCATTAGCTGAAATTTATTATTATTATTATTATAATTATTATTATCATTATTATTATTATTATTGAGCTGGAGAGCAGTGCATGCCACCAAGGTGACACTGGGGTAAAATGGTGATCTTATATCAAGATAAAGAGCACATGACCATGCAGATGGGGCCCAGTTAGAATTTATTTTCAGGTTGAGTAGGCCATCCCGCTCAAAAGGTCCTTGAATAAGGGTTGTTTAATGATGTTGAACGAAGCACCCATATTTCCAAAGGTGAAATATCCAAACTCCAAAGGATTCCTCTCAACACATGGCTATGATGCTCCCCCACTACTTCTGCTCATAATCAGAGATGCACATATCATCAGCCACTAAGGGACATGCTCAACTGGTTGAGGTCAAAAACTGACAAGCAAATCTGTGGTATTGAACAGAATATTTGCTGTAGCCCATCTTTTATACCAAGACAAAACAATGTACATGATAACACTTCCAATCAGTTAAGATCAGAAGCCATAAGAGTCAGTGCCTGGTATTGCATCAGGGTTGTTATTATTATTGTTGTTGTTGTTGCTACTGTTGTTTTATTTCTCAGAACGTTCGGTCTTGTTTGTTCTGATAGATTCTGTGAGAGCGGACAGCAACCTACTGTCAAGTGTCTTAGAGGGTCTCTTTCCGCACATAATAAGCTTTGATACTTCGTTGTCAATTATCGTGGGAGACATTCAACATCCAAGTACGAGTGTCAAAATCAAAATCCTAGTTGTCCCCATATTATTAGTATTATGAGTGAGAGCGCAGTGCATGCCATCAAAGTGACACTGGGGTAAAATGTACGAAGCCCAATATACCCATCTTGACTACCCGTCTAATAATAGTACACCAGGTACATGCATCACCACCATGTATGTGCGACATGGTGATTTCATATCAAGACAAACAGCGCATGAACTTGTAGGTGTGGTCCAGTTAGAATTTTTTTCTGGTCTAGTAGCCCGCTCCGCTCAAAAAGTCCCTGAATTAAAAGGTCCCTTATTATTATTATTATTATTATTATTATTATTATTATTATTATTATTATTATTATTATTATTATTATTATTACTATAGACGTCGCACAGTATAAAATAACGTGAGGTTGTTGATTGAAGATATTGTGTCTACCGGGGGTTTGTACTGTTTGTCAGGTCACAACAAGGACCTCAGACAGACAGTACTTTACGCAAAGTGCGTGCAGTCCAAGTAATGCCGATTTTTGCAATACACCTAGATATTTCTTTTTTCAGATTAATTGGTATTGAACCCAATGCTCCGATGACAATATGGATAACCTTTATGTTTGACTCTCGTAGCAGCCACATTTTAATAATCTTAATTCTCAGGTCTCCATATTTATCGATCTTTCCTCTTTCTTTCATGATAATATGTTGATCTCCAGGCACTGCCACGTTAATTATTAGGCACTCTTGTTTGTCCCTCCTAAAGTTTACTATATCCGGCCTTCGGTGTTCTAATACCTTGTCTGTCTGGAAGCCAAAGTCATAGAGGATTTTTGCCTTCCCCTTTTACAGTGGTCGAGTGTGGGTCTGGAGACTCTGTGATCAAGAATTTGACATGAAAAGATTTCTGCCAACAATGAAACAATACAGCTATTCTGTGATTGTCTGGGGAGCAATTTGGAGCAATGGTCAATCAGAGCTGGTAGAGTGTGATGGAAACATAAACTCAGATGAATATGTGTCCATATTTCAGAAAGGATTCCTTCCAATCTTCTCCAATGGTGAAAATGATTAAAGAAGATTCTTTATTTATGGAAAAATGGGGCTCCTTGTCATACGGATAAAAAGACCCAAGGTCGGTTGGAAAATAATGGCATTAAAATACTTCTTTGGCCAAGCCAGTCGCCATATTTGAACCCTATTAAACACCTCTGGGGCTTAATGGACAGGACACTTTGTAAAAAGAACAAGAAAGCTTCCTCAAAGCCAGATCTTTTGAGATTACAGCATGAAACTTGACAAGAAATTCTCCAAGAGAATATTCGTCATCTGAGCAGTAGCATGCGTTATAAGATCCTTGCATTGAAAAATACAAAGGGCATGTACACTAAATATCAGATATTTACGTTATGATAATTAATAAATAATTTGAATGTATAATTTCACATTGAAATAAATTTTAATGATTATAAGAGTGTCTATTTACTTCTGTCATGTCTGTGTATTTACCTATATACATACATATATACACACACACACTCATTATATATATATATATATATATATATATATATATATATATTGATTGATTGATTGCATTACTGATATCCATTACTGCTCTCGAATAT
Organism: Octopus bimaculoides; assembly: GCF_001194135.2. Classification (NCBI taxonomy): domain Eukaryota; kingdom Metazoa; phylum Mollusca; class Cephalopoda; order Octopoda; family Octopodidae; genus Octopus; species Octopus bimaculoides. Next base: position 174,307,570 of record NC_068981.1, on the reverse strand, counting down.
CCGCATATGTTTTATCCCATATTTCCTACTTCTCCCAACGGTGCCGTGTAACTGCTAGAACGATATAGTTAAAAAAAATCTCTGCATACCTGTAAAGTGTTTGTTTTGTTTTGTTTTGGTCTGTTTGGGTGGGTGGAGTTGGCTTTGTGTTGAATATATTAGTTGTCTTATAGAGGGATGTAGACAAACTGTATAGAATTGTTGGCAATGAGTCTTCCATCAGTTTAATTATCTGCTCGTTAAATTAACAAGCAAATTGCTGAGGATTTCTCAGACTGGTGTATCATCGACGTTATACCCAGGAAGTATCAGATTCACGTGATATGTAACACAGCATAATCCACCCGATAGCCTTCCACACAGTTTTCCTTTATCCTTACTCCTAAGGTTTCGGTCAGCCCGAAACTAGAATGCAATATATACAGATGCTTATGATTGAGAAACAAACGTTTTAGCCATTCGGCCATACATTTGCATATTCTATAAATACATTTACATTAATACCGAAAGAAAAATGAACCTAACACATCTAAAATAGCAAGTTCTCGACAGTGAAATCAATATTGAATGCCATGAACACGAAATTACCATATTGTTTGCAACAAGTAACGCTAAATGGTGTGTATATATTAAATTTAATTTTAAGAAAAATATTTCCCTTGGTAGCCGAAAAGGTAAAAACCAGATAAAACTGTTATTGCAATCACTTCCTATTGCTCTTAACAATCTAAATATCACCGTTGGGGAGACAATGATTTTTATTTTAGATTATTAGTTGCAATCGCACTAATCTACCATTGTTCAGTACATTTTTCTTGAAGGTGTCATACGTGTTTCTGTATGGTGTGTATACATTTGTGTTTGCGTGTGTATATTTAATTAAGACAGAAATGCATTCCGTGCGCAAAAGAAGATAAAAAGAGCCTATGAGAGATAAGGAGAGTAGAGAAGAAAACAACAAACTACACGATAAACTTATAAAATATTTCTGTAAATTCAAAAGAAAATACAGATCTTTTCTGAAGTTTACTGGCAGGCCAAAAAGGAATATCATCATACCGTTGTAGCTATCCTTTGTTTTCTGTTTGTTCGTTTTTATTAGTATTGCTGAATTTATTCCATAACTGGACCACGTCTACTACAATATGTTGTTTGGTTTAAAACTGTTTTAAATATTGATTACTTATTTTCGCACAAATGTATTAGGCCTATAGGTGGTGTCGATACCTGTCTCGGGAGTTTGTGTGAAGTGAATTAAGTACTAGTGAAAGTCGAATCATGGTGACAATATAAGTTTCAAAACTTTATAACACACCAGACACAGTCATTTGTGTTTAACTACATGTAGATAGTTCTGAATCTACGTACAATGCTGGAACGATTTTTATAACGTCTTGTATCATCATTTTGTATATTATCAGTTGTACAGTTACATCCAGAAGAAATACACTACAGTTTCTAGTTCAATACTGGGACTTGAAATCTCGTCTGGATCAACTAGATATCATTCATTCGGATGATAAAGTGAAACGACGAAATTGAACTCATACAGTTATTATTCTCGTTTTGTCTAATTATATTTTACGAAGTTGGAATGTTTACTTTGTGGCCATAGTAACTTTTCATGTCATATATTTCAGTGATTGCTTTCAGTTAAAAATAATCTTTCATGTGCCTGAGCGTATAACAAACAGATGAACCAAGAACTTAAAATCAAGCGCAATGAGAAAGCTATTATCTATTTAACTCGGTTAGTCTGATAAACTTCACGAAGTGGAATATCAAAATACTATAAATTTAATTTCGCTACAATTTATATCTATTTTAAGCATTAAAAAACAATCAATGGTAGGACCTACAACAGATGTTAAAAGAAACTGCGAAAATTAAATTAAATATAGAAGGCCAAGACCAGGGCATTTTTACAATATGGTACATATACCACCCACGAGATTTCAGTAGCAAATATTAAAAGAGTGATTATGTTGAATAAATCATTGGTTTATTGTTCAAATGTCTTGCTTATAAAATCAATATGACCGCCATTGCTGTCAGCATTTGCGATTGTTATTCGTTATGCCGGGTGAAATTAATAAATAGTCGTAAGTTCCAATCGGAAATGATCTGTTTTCATCATCAGGTCGATAGCAAACTGATTGTATGATATAAAGTTTCTATAAAAATCCATTCTGACAAAGAATTGTTGTCAGTGCACTGGAGATCAATCAATTCTAATCAAATTTCACAGTGTAACCCATTTCTAACGCTTAGCTTGTTATCTGACAATGGTCGGACACATCGTCTGCTATGGATGTCAAATGAAATTGGGTCTGTCTTGTAAAAGGGAAAGTAGTTAATGGGTATATAGTTTTATAATAGTAATTAAATTGAGAAGACAAAATTGAAAATGCCCCACAGTCAATAATAACTGGTTTCAAACGTTAATAGTGTCATTGCAATGTCTGGCAGTTTTCCCATATTTTTGATATAGTTTTATCATAAAGTATAATACTGCTTCCGCTACTATTATATTTGTAGCTTCCCATCAGTGTGATTAGAGGAATAAATGCGTTCATTGAATGTTCATTACTTTGCCTTTATCAGCAATAATTTATTTAAAGGTTTTCTCCTAATTGACTGAAAAGCAGATTGAGAGCTGTAGGAATGAATTGATAGACTGACAGGCAGCAAAGATAGATAGATAGATAGATAGATAGATAGATAGATAGATAGATAGATAGATAGATAGATAGATAGATAGATAGATAGATAGATAGATAGACAGACAGACAGACAGACAGACAGACAG
>NC_068981.1:174303338-174304094 GCF_001194135.2 Octopus bimaculoides | reverse complement strand
CATACAGACAGACAGACAGAGACAGCAGCAGAAAGACAAAGAAACAGAAAGACGGACAGACAGACAGACAGACAGATAAACTGTTAGACAGACAGACAGACAGACAGACAGACAGACAGACAGATAGATAGATAGATAGATAGATAGATAGATAGATAGATAGATAGATAGATAGATAAAGAGAGAGAGAGAGTGAAAGAAAGAAAACTCCGATCAGAAAAAAGAAAACTGAAGCCAGATGATTAGTATAGAGTGCATTGGGTGCTGCAAATTAGTATTGCTTCATTCATGAGGATTAAAACTCTGCGTTTCAATGAATATGAATATGTGGGGAGAGTGTCGTTAGAGCAGCAGATAGATGGTTTATATACATTTATATAAACGACAGGCTTCTTTTAGTTTTCGACTACCAAATCCACTTCCAAATTTAAAATCCTAGAAAGTGTAAAGTGGTAACCACGCGACCTGCGTTGACCAATAAGCAGCTCTATACCGAGAAGACATTTTGGTTTCCTTTTCATTCGGTTCTACGTACTTGACGAGTTAAGTTAGTGAGACAAGCCAATGAACATGTAAGTAGCATGGAGCCAAATCAAACTATTAAATAATATATGAAAGTGGGGCTCACCACATACTACCAAGTGTGCTGAGTGCCACTTTCGTTTGTCCACTTACTCGTAAACACACACATACACACACACACACTCACATGTGAGTCTATATGAGTATGTATGTGTATGTATGTATATATATATA
>NC_068981.1:174301740-174302202 GCF_001194135.2 Octopus bimaculoides | reverse complement strand
TATATATATATATATATATTGATTTTTCTCCTCTGGAATGTATCTACTCAAGGTTTCGTTCCGATACTTATCTTTTTGTCGTCATTTTAGGTATTTTATTCTCTTGTGTGAAATGTGTCACATGGCTGACATAATAGTATACCATGTAAGTTCATTTAATTAAATATATTTATCGATTTACCTTTAACACATACACATATTACACGTTGAAGGAAACGCGCATGAAACACTAAACAGATATTTCCATGCTTATATAGAATTGAGTATGATTTTATGACTGTGTATGCGATAGTATTATGCATGTAGTTGCATATGTATATACATATGTGTGTGTGCGTGTGCACGTGTACGTGTGTTTTTTGTGTCTGTGTGTATGCGTGTATGTGTGTATCAAATCACATAATATTTATGTATAGTCATATATATATATGTATATATATATATATATATATATATATATAT
>NC_068981.1:174300073-174300847 GCF_001194135.2 Octopus bimaculoides | reverse complement strand
ATATATATATATCTTGTTTTGAAAATCATAATGTCCGCCGTTATTGTTTAAAAAAAATTCATACTAGATGTAAGTTTGAAATAATTCAACCATTGAATTTTCACTGTTCAGTGCTTAATTTATTTATTCTGTTTGCTCTATGTATATCCCACTTGTTCTTTTGATATGTAGTTTCGGTGATATCTCGATACATGTCTCATGTGTTATGGTGTATGTCATCCTGTTGTGTCACCTCCTGTGTGTACAGTTGTTTTACAAGTATGGACCGATAAATCGTGTTTTATCTTGTATGTTTATTCATGTGTGTATCGGTATCTCATCCAATAGATTTAAATCATTTGCCCCGTTGATATATACATCACATGAGCAGCATTACATAATTTTCTCTGAGAGATATGTGAAATTAGATTTTCCCCTTAACTCTTATATGGTTGTTGGATCAACATAGAACACTTTCTTTTCGTGTGAAGGATCAGGGAGAAATCAACTTGGCGGAAAGCATTCTATTCTGAGATATTGGTTTCGGCCGGAAATTGCAAGTATGCAGAATACGTGAAATATAATCACGCCATTCAGAATAAAATACGAATCTCAGATTCGGTTCACTGCAAGCATTACCATCATTATTCCACAAATTGCAACATTTTGCTAACCGCGCCACTCTTTCTCATCCTTTTCTGTCCTTATTCCCTTTATTCATTCGAATCCCACCTTTTCTCTATCCTCATATATGTGTGTGTGTGTGTGTGTGTGTGTGTGTGTGTGTGTGTGTGT
>NC_068981.1:174295257-174298839 GCF_001194135.2 Octopus bimaculoides | reverse complement strand
GAGAGAGAGAGAGAGAGAGAGAGAGGGAGAGAGAGAGAGAGAGGGAGAGAGAGAGAGTATGTGTGTATGCATAGTGATTATGCCTCATATTTCATGCTTATGTTTCCATGTTTGAAGTTTATTTTATGGGTAGTTTATCTAAAAGGGATGATATTTATAAATATCCACTTTAAATTAGATCGATAAAATTTGCTGCTATGAATTCAATATTGATTTTACTATTGTGCAAAACTTAAGGGTGACGTGCCTAGTCAACAGTCATAAAACTCTACATGTATTTTTATTAAGAATCCTTGACAATAAGAGATTTCTTCCAGTGTGGAGATTATGTTAGATAGTTCGATCCCTTGCTGAAAGACATCTTATAATTACTTTAGAAATGACAATAGTATCTTTTCTATAAATCATATGAACATGTACCTATTCTACATCAAAAATAATTATTGTTATTATTCTTAATTTAGGAACAAGGCCAGCAATTTTGAATGGAAGAGTCTAGTGAATAGAATCCACTGCAATGTTTGACTGGTACTTTATTTTATTGACCCAGAAGGGGTGAATGGCGAAGTTGATTTTAGTATGAATTGAACTCGGAACGTAAAGGTGTCGGAAGAAACACCGAGAGGCTTTGTGTCTGACGCCCTAAAGATTCTGCCAGTTCTCCACCTTTAACTCAAATGTGGAGTCTAAAAACAGAAACAATTCCTATCATAGTAGGCGCATCAGATATGATAAAAAAACGTTCAGACAAATACATAACAAAAACTCCAGGATTTACAACTATACATAACATACAGAAAATAGCACTACTCGGTATCGCACACATCCTACGTAAAACACTTTCAATACAGTGAAAATAAGAGCACCACAACAAACCACAGCACATACCCAAGGCACACAGAGCCGCACGTGATAAAAATAAGACTACTGAATAAATAATAATAATAATAATATGCGTGTGTAAACTGGGAATGCATACAATGAGCTTCTCGGCCCAAGGTGTACGGAAAACACTCGGCGAGAAATGGAAGAAAATTTGAAGAAAGAAGAAAAAAAACAACAACAACATAATAATAATAATAATAATAATAATAATAATAATAATAATAATAATAATAATAATAATAATAATAATTGTTTCAAATTTTGTTTAACTGGGTTCTTACTTTATCGACCTCAGAAGGATAAAAGGGAAAATCAACTTCAATGGAATTTGAACTCAGAATGTGAAGACGGACGAAATGCCACTAAGCATTTTGTCCGGCGTGCTAACCGCGTGTCACTTTATTAAGTTAGGTCTAAACTAATAGTAAAATATCGTAATGAATTAATTATGGAATTTTAGCATGATATAAATGTGTGATGTTTGAATGGTGGTATTAATAGTAAGTCGTTGTTACCTAATTAATGAATATCGGTATAATCTAATTGTATAATGTTTCTAATGATCCAATTAAAACTTTGCACTATTAGAAAATTACGAACTCTTCAACCGCATAATTAAGGGAGTCTTTTCCTCGGCCTAAATAATCTTTAGTGTAACATAACACATTGCAACTAGCCTAATTGAAATAACAGTTACGAAATTCATTTAGTTACTATTGTTTCAAACACAAAATCATCATTAAAATGATGATGGTCGAGAATTAAAAAAAAAAATAGAGAAAGACAGGAGCAAAGAAACACACAGACATGGGGGAAAAGAGAGAGAGAGAGAGAGAATTTCCAAGAATCAGCTTTAATTTTAGTTCTAGCAGCCGTATAATGGCAATCAGGCCTGTGCTGCTCAGCCACAGGGTAGCTGAAGGGCGAAAGTCCTCCACCTGTAGTTCCGTCCTCATTTATGCCGTTGTTTGTGTTAATTCTATTATTCATTACTCTCATGCAGAGGTAAGCGTTGATAAGGTATCACAGCCACCAGTATCTTTATCGAGACACCATCTCAGGAGGGGTTTGTCTAAAAAGACAAAAAGAGGCCCATCTCCCTTTAGAAGTTTTGGCCCTACTCCCCTTACAAATTTTGGCTCTTCTCCCCGTAGAAGTTTAGTAGTAGTAGTAGTAGTAGTAGTAGTAGTAGTAGTAGTAGTAGTAGTAGTAGTTGTAGTAGTATCATCATAATCATTAAGACGGCGAGCTGGCACAATCGTTAGCATGCCGGTAAAATACTTAGCAGCTTTCCGTCCGTCTTTACATTCCGAGTTCAAATTCTGACGGCGTTGTCTTTGCCTTTCATCCTCTCGGAGTCAATAAGTTAAGTACCAGACGAACACTGGAGTCGATGTAATCGACTTACTCCCATCCCCCGAAAATACTGGCCTTGTAACAAAATTTTAAAGCATTGTTGTTGTTGTTGTTGCTGTTGTTGTTGTTGTTGTTGTTGTTGTTGTTGTTGTTGTTGTTGTTGTTGTTGTTGTTGTTGTTAAGCCGGCGCGCAAGAAAAACATTAACACGTTGGAAAAAATTCTTAGCGGCATTTCTTCCGTCTTTACATTATTTACTTATTTTCTTTCGTCTTCTACTACTGCTACAGCTATTATTATTATCATTATTATTATTATTATTATTATTATTATTATTATTGATGATGATGATGAATTCTTGCAATGATTATTATTATTATTGTTTTACTTCTCAGAGCGCTCGGTCTTGTTTGCTCTGGCAGATTCTGTGAGAGCAGACAGCAACCTGCTGTCAGAAATCTCACAAGGTCTCTTTCCATCGTGGGAGACATTCACCAACCAAAAACCAATATCAAAATCCTTTCTGTCCCCAGGAGATCAGTTTTGGGGGATTGCTCTGCTCTCATGTCAATTCCGATTTCTTTGACATATTTCTCGAACTTGGTTGTTAGTGCTCCGAGTGACCCTACAACAACTGGAATAACAGACACTCTCTTCATAGTCCACATTCTTGCAATTCCATCTTTTAGAAGTCTGTACTTTTCAATCTTTTCTAGTTCTTTGTAACTTATGCGTGCATCCCCCGGTATTGCAATATCTATAATCTTCGTTTCCCATAACCATTCTTATTATTATTATTATTATTATTATTATTATTATTATTATTATTATTATTATTCATCTTTTTTCTTCTTCTCTTCTTCTACTTCTTTTTCTTCTTCTTCATCTTTTTTCTTCTTCTCTTCTTCCTCTTCTTCTTTTTCTTCTTCTTTTCTTCTTCTTCTACTTCTTCTTCTACTTCTTCTTCTTCTTCTTCTTCATCATCTTCTTCCTCTTTTTTCTTCTTCATCTTCTTCTTCTTCTTTTTCTTCTTTTCTTCAACTTTTCTTCTTCCTTCTCTTCTTCTTCTTCTTCTTCTTCTTCTTCTTCTTCTTCTTATTATTATTATTATTATTATTATTATTAAAAACACTTCTGCTCATCTTTTCTGTCTTCTCCGCCTTCTTCACACCTTTGTCCACATTCTAATCCTCATGAATTTGAACGTCATCCGTTTTCTTCTAGTTCTTGTCTCTTTTCTTTCTTTCCTTTCTTTCTTTCTTTCTTCACATCTTGTTCTCGCCTACAATCCCTTTGAGAAACACACATGATCGTTCCACACTCTTGTTCTCCTCTACTTTAT
>NC_068981.1:174293319-174294860 GCF_001194135.2 Octopus bimaculoides | reverse complement strand
TATATATATATATATCATATATATATATGTATATATATATATATACATATGTATATGTATATATCACACATATATATATATATATATGTATATATATTACACACACACATATATCTACATACATACATACATACATACATACATACATACATACATGCATACAACATACATATATATATATATATATATATATATGAATGAAAAGTCATCGTCAGCAATGCAGATTTTTTTTATTTGACAGAGATGACATTCATTTCAGTAAATAGATATTTGGGACTAATACCCTTTATAAGAAAAAGGTGGAATAGAAAGGAACGAGGTAGCATAAGGTTCGTATTCTTATCATCAAGGTCGATCCAATGATAAGGAGAATAGTGAGGTAAATTCACGTGTCGAGCGGGAGAATTGCCTGACCAGTTCCTTGGACAATAATCATTGGTAAAGGTAAAACTTTTAGGCCGCCTTGCTCGCAGTGCATCACGCACTAAGCAACAGTAGTCTCCACTTGTCACAAATGAATTCTTTCATAGTTATTCTATCGTAATATACAACGCTCCATTCATCCTCTGCTCGATGAACTTCTGGCGTTATTGGCATTCCAATTGTACGTTAGCTTTATATATTGAGACAGCACCTTCAAAAACTCATCTCGGTCAGCTTTGATCACATGGACTCCAACCTTTTTCATTTCTATCGGTTCTATTCTATTCCCTTATTTATCGCGTCTAAGAGCCATTAGCTTGATATACTGATGTATTGTAATGACCTAATCCAACATTATTTTATTCAAGTAGTGCTGTTTAAAAACGCTGTCTTAACTCTACAGGAATATAAATGCGTTTGTGCATTTTAATTCATACAATTGCAAACCCCTTTGAATGAACAGCACATGGAATTTATGTCTCCACACTATCAACTTGTAATATCAAAATATGAACTCCTATCGGAATCTACATACCATAGGCAAAAAGCATTTCTACCCATTCTACACAGCACTTTCCTTGGATAATGGAACTGCAATTGTAACATCCTACATATATTTTTACGTTTATTTTTATTCTCTTATTTCCATTTATACTTTCTATTTCTATCCTTTTCCAAAATAACTCTTTATATTGAACTCTACTATTTCCCTCTAGTTAACTCTTTTATACGTCTCTGATGAAGGGATATTCCTAATATCCCAGAAACAGCTATAAGACTACTTTTCTTTTTATAAATGTCCTATAAATACCACACAGCCTTGGTTTTGTTGTCTCATTTTATTTAACATGTATATGCCCACACAAGACTCACATTAGACTCCTCTCACTCGTATTATTATTGAACCGAGGGTCTAACTATGGCCTTCCCGTAGCACTTACATAACCTTACCTGCCATCTTGGCTCTTCTAGATACCAATATCTCTCTCATATATATATATATATATATATATATATATATATATGAGTGGGGCTTCTTTGCGCTTCCGTCTACTAAATTCACTCACAAGGCTTTGGTCGGCACCAGGCTATAGTAGAAGACACTTTCACAAGGCGCC
>NC_068981.1:174289880-174292919 GCF_001194135.2 Octopus bimaculoides | reverse complement strand
TATATATATAAGGATATGCAAAGTGACAAAGATGAAAGGGCAAGGCAAAAATAAACGATGAAAGAACAAACATGCAAATAAAGCAAAAATATTGAGAAACGTCGAGCGGGAGAGTGAAGAGATTCGAGGATTTCTTTCGCTGAGCAATATTGAAAATTGCAATAGAAAACTTTACAGGAGATCAAACTCCTGAGAATAACATTATCATATTTACAATAAATTTGATATTACTAATATGGAAGGAAATATATAAAAAGTTAATAGAGATCCATAAAAAGAAACACTAGCCTCGTAGCCAAAGAGTTCGCTGTTGTTCAAAGTTCATGGAGAAAAGAAAGGAAAAACAAAACGTGTTTAATTTCAAAGCGATAATATATCATTAATAACATTTTGATATTATTGAACGTTTCCTCGATTTTAAATGCACTGACTTTTCAAATGAATGTTCCAACCACTGCGTACAGAATTATATCAAAATATCAATACAACTCTTTGATTTTCAGGCTCATTGGGAAGAGGAGATAAAAGAGGAGACTCTTATAGTGCTAGTTTCTCTGGTAAGAGTTTCGCATTGTCTGAACATAAATCATGAGAATTATTGACTATAAACTCTTACCCTTCCCATATTCTATACATAATTTTGAATTTGCCATATCTGTCTATGGATATATGAAAGTGTTATATTTATAATTTCTCTTTCTCCTTCTCTAGCTCAGCCTCCTCCTTGTTTCATTCTCCCCCCCTCTCTCTCTCTCTCTCTCTCTCTCTCTCTATCTGTCTATCTATCTATCTATCTATCTCTCTGTCTCTCTCTCTCTTTCTTTCCTTCTTTGCATTCTTTTCTTTTTCTTTTTCTCCTAATCTCGTTTTCGTTCATTCTCCAAAGTATTTCAATTTCCGTCTATTTGCTATTATGATGATAGTTCTCAACCCGATTCCGAGCCCAGTCGCAGACAAATGTCTCTAATAGATTTTATAGCATTCCTGACATGAGACTTACTTCACCAGCAAGCCATTTGACTTTTAAATTTTTGGCACAGGCGTGGCTGTGTTGTAAGAAGCTTGCTTCCCAATCACATGGTTCCGAGTTCAGTCCGACTTCGTGGCTTCTTGGGCAAGTTTGTTCTAATATAGCCTTGGGCCGACCTAAGCCTTGTGAGTGGATTTGGTTGGTGGAAACTGAAAGAAGCCCGTTGTATATATATATATTTTTTGTGTATGTGTGTTTGTGTTTGTCTCCCCACCATCGCTTGGCAACCGATATTAGTGTGTTTACGTCCCCGTAACTTAGCGGTTCGGCAAAAGAGAACCATTAAATAAATACTAGCCTCACAAAGAATAAGTCCTGGGGTCGATTTCTTCGACTAAAGGCGGTACTCCAGCATGGTCGCATTCAAATGACTGAAACAAATAAAAGAATAAAAGAATGAAATGTTACGCATAATTATATCAAGAATCACACCAACTATCTTTTAATCAGTAACTAATTGGTTAGGAGATAATTTCTCTCCTTGAATAGTGAAACCGAATTCTTGTTGGTAAGAAGTGGTGTATGTATCACAGGTTCAGGAGACAATGGGATAAGAATCATATAGAACAAAATAAGAGAAGAATATAAATATATAAATAAATAAACAAATAAATAACTGTAGATATATACGTACGAATATAAATAACAATAACAATAATAACAATACAATCGTAAGAACGGTAATGATAATAACAGTAATAATGCAGAGGTGTTTCGGGCAAAATTTGTCCTGGGAATTTCTAACGGTGGAGTTAGTAGTGAGTGCGGATAGTGTTTTCTACTTAGTATATCTTGGGTAATGTATCTAATTAGCGATTATTTTTGTAAGACAAATAAACAAATAAGCAATAAGACAGATAAACAAAAATAAATAAACAAAAACGTAGGGGTTCTATATTTATGACATGAGAAATTATGTACATTATTTACATTTGACGAATATTTGTCCTCATCTTCTTTGTTGCTAACACAATGTTTCGGCTGGTCAAGAGCGCGGGCTACTAACCCCAAGATTCCGAGTTTGATTCGAGGCAGTGACCTGAATAATAATAATAATAATAATAATAATAATAATAATAATAATAATAATAATAATAACATCGAAAAATACCTTAGGAATGAGAACTCAGATTCAAAATTTCCCCCAAGACACCTGATGAAGTCTGGAGGGTATATCAGCCGAAACGGTGTGTTAGCAACAAAGAAAAAGAGGACAAATATCCGTCAAATATAAATAATGTAAAAAACGTAGGGATAAGAAACAGATCAGATAAGATAAAATAAATGTATATAAGGACCTGTGATTGTAGAATTAGCAGTAATTGTGTTTTTAATAATAATTGCATTAGAAAGGAAGTAGTATAGAGAGTACCCAATCAGGTAATAAGGCATATGTAGGAGCAACCCAAAACAATATGAAACATAGACTTAATCACCATGGGTACAATTTTAGAAACAGAAATAGGAGGAATTCAACGGGATTAAGTAACTATTTATGGGAACTCAAGGATAGGAAAGTTAGCTACAACGTACATCGGAGATCTTAACCACAGCACATATCATGCAAAGTATAGCACTATATGTATATTTTTTTCACTCGCTAATTACTGTTCTTATTTTATTATTTCTAACTGTTGTGTCGACGCCCCCAGACGATCAAGTAGGCTAGCCCAATACGTAGATATAGGGGGAGAAGTCTAGACGTCGAGTATTTGAGTAGAGGGCATCTGAACGTGCAATATAACACTAACTTATGTCCATTGTCCGAAAATCTTTCGTGACACATCTGTGACACTTTTCGTTTCCGTGAGTGTTCTTGCTCCACTTACTCCATTTGGTTCTTCTAAGATGTGCATCCTCATGTGCGCATGCGCTTGTGTCCTTGTGTTTGTGTGTGTGTATGTTTTCCTTTCGGATATATCCATGCCCTTTATATAGTTTTACTTATCTATTTTATCTATCTCGGTCTTACATTTATCACAGGTATGTGGTGGATATATATATATATA
>NC_068981.1:174285060-174287565 GCF_001194135.2 Octopus bimaculoides | reverse complement strand
AAATATAAACTGTGAGAACGACCCTTAAGGAATCTAATTAATGATCTCCTAAGGTAAGTTCTTATGCTATATTGGTAACGGTTGCTACATCCTCTGGGAAAATTATTATATATATATATATATATATATATAAACAAATAATAAATGAGTATATGCATATATACGTACAGGTATGTGCATACCTACGTTCACCTGTATATATAGGTGCATATCTGGGTACAGGACGTTGCAAACAAAACGTAGACAAGAAAATAATAATAACCAGAGTACAGAAAACACACAAGCCACATAGAGAACATATATTTGTGTTCGTACGCACGAGTGTGTGGTTTTGTAAGCGCAGGCATGGTTGTTTGTTTAAGAAGAATCATGTACAGCCCCGTAGTTTCTTCTACTATTGTCCCAGACTGACTAATACCTTGTGATTCAGATTGTCGGCCGATAATAACACTTATTTTCTCTGAGCATTTGGAGGTTTTTCATTCTTAAACTTGATAAAGGGAAGTATTCTCGAAATGTAACAGACGTATTTGACAACTTATGTAGAACTGTAGTGGTATAGGTAGCTAAATAGTTGAATGATCTCCCTTGCAAGAAAGATCATAGAGTAACCTCCCTATTTTTATGTAGTAAATATATAGATCTTGAATTTATTCTTTCATCTCTATATGAACTCTTGTAATAACATACACGCAGCCTCATCAACACCTTGTACTGACTATAAATTCTCACTACAGAATGATACAATATCTTGTCTTTGTCTTGGCATCACGTCACATATTTTGCCTGCATTACTTTCTGTAATATATTTATATTGAAGGTGGCGAGCTGGCAGAAACGTTAGCATGCCGGGTGAAATGCTTATCGGTATTTCGTCTGTCGTTACCTTCTGAGTTCAAATTCTGCCAAGGTCGACTTTGCCTTTCATCCTTTCGGGGTCGATAAATTAAGTATTATCTGTTGCGTACTGAGGTCGTTCTAATTGACTGACCCCATCCCCAAAAATTTCGGGCCTTGTACCTAGAGTAGAAAAGAATATATTTATATTCGTTGCAGAGGGTTGAATATTGAGAGATATTTATGTTCTGTTGAAAAGTGTTTGGTGACTAGTGTCGGGAAGATGTGTGCTACATTTAGGCTAAAAGGTGAATTGAACGAGATGATTTTTTTTTTTTTTTTGTTCTGGCATTCTCTTGTTGTTTGTGACATACATTGCAGTTACTCTGAATAGAGTTCCTATTGTGGGTCTCCCTCACGCACACTTATATGCATACATACATTAATAAACGCACACGCAATCACACATATGTACGTACACACACACATACATACACATTTACTTGCAACTGTGAAAGAATGAGTGTATCCTTTGAGACCTTTCAACTGTTATAGAACGGATCTTCCTGGACAATACCGACAAAGTTCTCTCTATAGAGCAATAGAATTTTCAAATTAAAATAGTGAACTTTTATCTTAGTCTTCTAATGCAAATGTTTCAGCGATTTTTATTGCATGAAATGTTTGCTAACTTGAAGGTAGAAGAGTCTTGGACCCAGAAAATGTTATTCATACAACGTCACACTCTAATACTTGATTTGCAATAAAATTTCTGAACATAGTATCAAAATAGCATTATTAGCAGATCAATACGAAGTGGATAAAGTTAACATTACAGGAAGCACCAACTGTACTAGATAAAAAGCCTAAAAAACTTACGTTAGATTTCTGTAGAAAAGTGCAGGACTAAGTTCCATCATCCTCGACTATCGAATTTAATTTTTAATCTCGTTTCATTAACTCGCTCTGCTGCTGACGATGAAAGAATATTTTCTGCTTTAAATAATATTAAACCAAAAAATAAATAGCTATTCACTGAAAACTTCTACTGCTAGTGCATTTCTATAAATAAAAGGACGTGTATACTATGTAGAACTGGAGTGAAAACCTGTTAAGATGAAATCAAAGCACCATTCAAATGAAAATAAAGCAGAGTTCTTTTGGTTTGTTTTTACATATTTTTAGAATTTCAGGTAATTTTGATAAATCTTTACTGTTTCGTATGTTTTTTTTATTTGTTACAATTTGGCCTAAGCTTTTTTGCTTTTTTTTTCCATGTAACAGTCCTGTATAACTTTCAACATTCATGTTAATTTCTTTGTAAAATTTCTGTTTTCGCATTTATGTATAACTGGTGAGTTTCGATTTTATTTTTTGCTTGCCTCTTATTGCATTTAACCTGCTCATGTATCTATAACTTCTCAACTCTAATTCCAATGTAAATCTGCTGATTTGTAGCGTATTTCGATTTTCTATATAAAGGGTCAACCAAACTCAATTTAACCCAGGATCCCCTAAGTTCGAAGTACGGCCACACACACATATATATATGTATGTGTGTGTATTTATGTATGTATATATGTATGTGTGTGTATATGTGTGTATGTATGTGTGTGTGCGTGTGTGTGTGTGTGTGTGTGTGTGTGTGTGTGTGTGTGTGTGTGTGTG
>NC_068981.1:174283257-174284398 GCF_001194135.2 Octopus bimaculoides | reverse complement strand
ATATATATATATATATATAAGGCGTGCACGGAGCTGCATACTTTTCAGATATGACACCTTTCCTCCCGGTGGCTCAAAATTATTGAGGTTTATGTAATAGTAAGTGTAGCTTGGTCTTTTTAACATATGTTGGGATAAGAGCAAGGTCTCTATCACTCCCAGAGTAGTTTTACTCCACGCTCGTTAACCCTCTCGATTATTTCTAGGACTAACGCTATATTCCTGCTTTACTAGTCTCTAAACAAATGTTGTTTTCCTCCGGTTGGTTTTCTACCAATTCTCCTCACGGGATTAGATTTCTAGGGACAAAGCGTACAGACTAAGGTATATAAACGCTTCTGACCTGGTATACAAGCTAAAGATAGGCAATGGTTTCCAAAAATGTCATATCTTTGATCGCTATCAAGAGGAAATCTTTACAACAGCTTCAAGTAGCTCCAATAATTTCTCCTTGGGATAAGGCATCTCTGATGTTTACTTCTCCCAGATATGTATGTTTGTGCTTCTGTAATAGTTATTACCGCTTTCTCAATATTTTTCTATTAATACTTTTACCTATCGCTGATATTACATTTTTTTCCATCCATCTTCTTTCCAGTTTTATCATTGACAGTTTATCTCTGAAAACATGAATACGAGTGCGCCAGCAGAATCTATAATTGGATGGTTATCTCTGTCTTTCTTCCCATAAAATAGTGTGTACGTATGTATGTGCACGCATATATGTGAAAACGTGTGCGTGTTGGTATATATATATATATATATATATATATGTAATTATGTGTTTGTATTTGTATTTATATATGTATAAGTGGGTGTTATACCTATGTGTTGTGTGATGTATGTGAGTGTTAATATATGTCTGTATGTGTGAGAGTATGCATATGCATGTATGTATGTATGCCTATGCATTAATGTATAGAAATATATGTATGTCTGTATGCGTATGAATACATAGATACATGTATTAATAATATATGCATGTATTACATATTTCATACATATTTGTCTGCTACAAAGGTATATTTACGTTTACAATATCTTCGTATCAATATACGTTTATACAAATGCGTACGGTTACATGCATTTATGTGTATGTGCATATACATGCATCTCTGTAAATGTATGTATGTATATACAG
>NC_068981.1:174279441-174283133 GCF_001194135.2 Octopus bimaculoides | reverse complement strand
TATATATATATATATATAATTATACATATATATACATATATATATATGTGTGGATGTGTGTGTTTGTGTGTATATGAATGAATGTATGCAAATGTGTAAATATATATGCATATATACCATATATATGTATGTATGCATTTATGTATATGTATAAACACACGCATATATATATATATATATATATATATATATATATATATACACACACATAAATTATTTTTTATGCATGCGTGTTTACGCTTGAAATATGGAAACATACATGTGTCTTAGTGGAGCGATTGAAATAGATAGATAGATAGATAGATAGATAGATAGATAGATAGATAGATAGATAGATAGATAGATAGATAGATAGATAAACAATCATATTGCTAATGTGCTGTATATAAATGAGGCAGATGAGATGGTGTGTAAATTTAATGTGATGTCTTGATTTTCGATTATATGATCTTTACTTTTCAAACTGTGTTATATGATGTATTAATAATTGAGTTGCGGTGAAAAACGATTTTTATCTTATTTTATATTATATTTTTCGGCAGAAGAGATCAAAGCTAAACAAAAGATATGTAAAAAGGAGAAGAAAAGAAACCTCCTACTAATTATGGATATCACATTTACACGTTATAAATATCTTTAAAAAATGTTCGATGGAAAACTGAAATAAACTGGAGAAAATAGTTAATTTATAGTAAACAGGAGAGAGCAAGAGAGAGAGAGAAAGAGTGAGAGAGAAATTGAGATGGTGACAGAGAGAACGAGAGTGAATGAAACAGGTAGAAAGTGAAGGAGTTTCTTCCCTTGTTTTCTCTCCAATTTTACTTTTATTTATATATTTAGATTCATGGTTTAATATTTTATTTTTATGCTAGAAGCAAATCTTATGTGAATTGATGAATAAATTTTTGAAACTTCAAATCGAAAAGTTGATTGGATATTTTTTTTTTGCTAAATTATTTATTTCTTAGATTTTTTAATTATATTTATTCATTACTATTGCATATTGCTTTCTAAATGAACACATCACCCATGTTTGAAAATCATGGCAGCCATGTTTTATATTAAATCCGTAGCAAGGTAAAGGCTAATCTAATGTTTTCAAGTTTTACTGAAGAAATTTCCTGTTAATCCTTTCCCTTTGCCTGCAGGTATAACACACTAGGATCTCTAAAAGACGATTATTATGATTATTGTTGCTGTTCTTGTTATTGTTATTGAATTGCTATGTAATATCACCCTCATGAGAAAGAAAAATAAAACGAAAATTACAAACAAAATAGTTACACAAATTTTGTTGATAATTTCTGAGCGGTGTTTACAATTAATAGTTCACTAATGTGGTTATTAAAACAAAACAAATATAAGCAAGACAAACCAGAGTAAAGTTAATGTATTGGAAAAAGAAATGAGAGATTAACAGTTATGCACACAGAAAAATACGTACGCAACACGCGCGCGCTTGTATTAGGGGGAGAGGGGGTAGAAAATGATACAGAGTACCGGTGTGCTGTGCTAGAACAGACAGACAGACAGACAGACAGATAGATAGATAGATAGATAGATAGATAGATAGATAGATAGATAGATAGATAGATAGAAAAATAAATAACTAATGAACAAGATAATGAACAGCAAATCAACGAAAGAAAGAAAGAAGCAGTAAAGGTAACGCCATGGAGGTTTGTAGCGTAGAAACGGATTCAAATGGAAACAAGATGGTGAAGAGAAACAAACAGAAAAAGAGAGGATTCAAGTTAAAACAAATTTATCGACAAGAAGGGAATCACATTTAAATCAACATTTTTATTTCACACATCTCTAAATATTGGATTCTTTCATGTTGTTTGACAAAGTTTTACTGCATCTACGCTGTCACTTTACTCTTGCTTTCAATTCCTTTACTTCAACCAATAATAAGGATTTCTTTTATTGAACGCTAATGATTTCAAACTTAGGACGAATACAAAGAAATTAGGGAATATTGGGAAAAAAGAGAAAGTTGTATGCGTGTAGGATGACAACAGCAGAAAGAACTTCTTGCTGGAATTTAGAACGAGTGGGAGGGGCGTTAAACGGGAAGTCAGGAGGACATGATGAAGAATGATTTCGCCATTACTGCCAATCTATCAATGTATTACAATTCAAGGTCGAAACACTCAATATATTGCTGGACACCATTTGATGACATCAATTCCTCCCGGTGAACGCCACATTCACTAATGGCGAGTGAAGGAGAAACATCTTATTTTCAATGTAATACTCTCTTATGCATCCACTGAAAACTAACGTACTTAATGTAATCAGCCAAGAAAAAATTTTAATCGCTCAAGTGTACAATTGACATGAAAATAAAATCATTGGCGTTAATACTAATGCTTATGAAAAAAGCCAAGAGAAAAATCCTGATTTTCAAATTGCTTAAAAATTAAATAGGGAGGAATTTGATCATTGATAAGCACTGCAATACCTTTCGGTTTTATCGAACCTTCTCAGCGAAACGCAATGATATTTACTGGTTTTATTTTCTCTACCGTGGGAAGTTTTGAGGCAAACCAGAATCAATTTTAGAGGAAGTGAAACTCAGAATTTCAAGGAACGTTACTGATTGGTTTCAAATTTTGGTACAAGGCCAACAGATTTGGGAGAGGGGCTAAGTTGATTAAATCGACTCCAATGATCAACGGATACTTATTTTATCAATTCCGAAAGAATGAAAGGGAAAGCTGACTCTGGCTTAATTTGAGCTCAGAACGTAAAGAAGAACGCCGCTAAGCATTTCTCCATGCGTACTAACAGTTCTGCCAGCTCGCCGTCTTAAATGTATCACAAGATATTTTGGCCAACGTTCTACTATTCCGCTGAATTTTTTCCTAATCAACAACGACATTTGCAATTATTATCCTTTCAAAATTAAAGGTGACGAGCTGGCAAAATCGGTAGTAACCCTAGAACAAACACATCTTTGCGTCTTGAGTTCAAATTCCGCTGAGGTTGACTTTGTCTTTCATCCTTTCTGGAGTCTAGAAAATAAATATCAGTTGTGTCGATTTAATCGACTAGCCTCTTATCCAAAACTTCAGTCCTTGTACCTACAGTAGTAAGGAATTTCTCCAAATTAAAAGCCAGCGAGCTGGGAGATTCATTAGAGACAACAAACATGCCATGAAGTTTCTCTACAATATTGCAGAAAAAATTTCCAGTAGTATTTTTTCAGCCACTTTACGGTCCGAGTTCAGATTTTGCTTTTTATCCATCCAGAATAAAATTTTGTCTTTCATCCTTCCGAGATCGACAAAATTTTAAGTTTCCGCCAATTACTGGAGGTGATGGTATCAACTAACCGCCTCCGATTTAAAATTGCTGGCCTTGTATCTAAATCAAAAACCATTATTTATATATTAGATACGAGTTCAATAATTCTGAGGAGGATAGTTAGTCGATTTTTCGGACCCTAGTATTTTGAGTGTCACTCTATTTTATCGACTGCAAAAGGTTGAATATCAAAGTAATAATAATAATAATAATAATAATAATAATAATAATAATAATAATAATAATGATGATGATGATGACGATGACGATGACGATGACGATGACGATGACGATGATGATAATGATAATGATAATAATAATAATAATAATAATAATAATAATAATAATAATAATAATAATAATAATAATGATGATGATGA
>NC_068981.1:174277281-174278480 GCF_001194135.2 Octopus bimaculoides | reverse complement strand
ATGACAGCGAAACGGGCTGATTACTACCTAAATCAGATTCCAGGAAACCCCAAAATGGCTGAAGTTCAAAAGATAGTGCTCATGGGAACTGCCCATATCCTACGTAAAATACTGTCTATGTGATCTCAAATTTTAAAGCAAACACATAATTTTCTTATGGTTTCTTAAACATTCACTTGAACAAAACTGTACAAATCCAAATATATGGTACCCTAGGCATAACACCTACATGAACTTCTAACTTGTTGTCTCTTGAGGTCTCTGGGTGAGACTTGGATCCAACTTGTACAAATGCAAAACAAAAGTCAAACATAAAATAATAATAAAATTGCCTGATGAAGTTAAGAACGTCAACTCACCATTATGTAGACTTTGTCGTAAAATATGTTATAGCATTAACAACGTAGCAAGCGAATGCAGTAAGGTTACATAGATAATACAAAAGGAATCATGGTAATACTGCGCGCATTTTTCATAGGAAATTATGTGAAAAATACAATTTACACAGTTGTGGTAGGTGATACGAACATTAACTTAATGCGTTGGAAGGAAATAAAGTTAAATTGTTGCAGGATTTCAGTATTAAATGCGATCAGGTGATGGAATCAAGAAGACCAAATATTATTACCGTCAACAAAACAAAAGTGGAAATACACTGTACAATAACTAATACAGCCTCTCCAGGTGACCATAGTCAATGTAAAGGGACCGGGAAATGTTAAGAAAAACCAGGATCTTAGAGAATTTGCAAAGGTGTGAAACATAAGAAAAATTGTTAGAATTGTACCAGTCGTAATTGAAGATAAAAAATAATGGATGAAAAAAATAAGGATCGACATTCGAAAAGAACAACTACAGAATACCAGATTACTAGCGTGAACAACGCGTCCTTTGTGTTTCAATCTGAGAAAAGAGTCAAGGATGCATCTTTCCCAAGCACTAAAAAGTTTTAGTAATCAGATTAGCGAATTCGTTAAGCGGGGATTGATGGGTGCCATTATTAATTTCAAGTGGTGGGTTTTATTAAAGAGGAAAATTTTAGCATAATCTTTAATTATAAGAGCAAGTTGTAATACAGGAAAGTAAATTTGAAAAGGAGCTACTCAAGGAGAAGTGATAAACAAGACAGTCATCGCCTACGGCGTGCTTGTAGCACGCCGTAGGCGATGACTGTCTTGTTTATCACTTCTCCTTGAGTA
>NC_068981.1:174269092-174272842 GCF_001194135.2 Octopus bimaculoides | reverse complement strand
GTGTTGGCGGTGGTGGTGGTGGTGGTGGTGGTGGTGGTGGTAGTGATCTGAGTGGTTGTGTTTGTTAGGGTGTTGGTGGTTGTTGTGGTAGTTATCTTAATTAGGATACTGGTTGCCTTGGCGATTGTATTTGTTTACTGATGGCGACGGTAGTTATTTTGGTTGTGATTGTCGTGCTGGGAGTGGTGGCGGTGATAGTCTACGTTGTAGTGGCGGTAGTGGTATTTGTGGTGGTGGTTGTGTTTGCTACATTAGAGGTCGTGTTCGTTTTCGTTATGTTTCTGATGGAGGGGTGTTGTTTGCGTTGGTAGTGGTCTTGGCTGGTTATGATGGTAACCTTACTGATTGTGTTTGGCAATCAGTTTAAGAGTATTCACTCTTTCTTCCTGTTTCTTGAGTAACGCTGCGATGGACCGGCGTCCCATCCAGCTGGTGGGAACACATACGTCATAGAAACCGGGAAACCGGTCCCATGAGCCTGACTAGGCTTTAAAAGGGCGCATAATAAAAAAAAATAAGAGTAGTAAATTGTTCAAAATGTGTCTTTTCTAATGGAGCAGTTGCTGTGATCGTTTCCAGTATTCCTACTCTACATTTTCCTCAAATGCGTTCTGTAGCTTAAAGGATATACACAAGCACACTGAAGCACGTACATAAAACTGTTTTACCTTATATGGAACATAATAACTGGTGCAGCGGTAGGACTTTTCCATAAATTAATCTTACATCCGTCTACTATTACTTGGGCTTCTCATAATGCTTCATTGAATAAAACAGCAGACGATATACTAAGAAACAGAACACGTCATTATTGACAGGATACATGTTATTGTCAGTTTAACCAAAAAGTATTACATTTACATCTTATTTAATAAGCCATAGCAAAATCTTTATGTTGTTTACTGTCTCTTCTCTCAAACTACATAACTCTTAATTCTCTTCGGCAACTAACTTGCGGAATTCCAAATACATTAACTGTATAAAAATCGTACTGATATCCCAATCTTCAACTCTTGAACGTCCTGAAGTAATAATTAAGGCCAATCGCTTAGCAAACAAGCTATTGATAATAATAATAATAATAATAATAATAATAATAATAATAATAATAATAATAATAATAATAATAATAATAATAATAATATAGTCCTCTTTATGCCTTTTGATACTGTTGGGTCCTTGGGAACAGTATCAGAATGCATCAAGAGGAATATAAAGGAAATTGGAATAGAGTACCCAGTAGAACTGTTACAAAAAAAGCTTGCTTCCTTGGCACGGTCAGAATAATCAGGAAAGTATTAGCTGAAAAGAACGAACAGCATGGTACCGTAGGCTGAAGATAGTAAGCCCGCTATACATGCAAGACTCCAGGAGCTCCAAGAAAAGCTGTGATAAAGAGAAAATAATAATAAAAATAATTATTTCTACTATAGACACAAAGCCTGAAATTTTGGGGGATAGGGCTAGTCGTTTATATCGACCCCAGGACTCAACTGGTACTTATTTTATCGATCTCGACAGGATGAAAGGCAAGGTCGACCTCGGCGGTATTTGAGCTCAGAACACAAAGACAGAAGAAATACCTTTAAGCATTTTGCCCGGCGTACTAAAGATTCTGCCAAGAAGAAGAAGAAGAAGAAGAAGAAGAAGAAGAAGAAGAAGAAGAAGAAGAAGAAGAAGAAGAAGAAGAAGAAGAAGAAGAAGAAGAAGAAGAAGAAGAAGAAGAAGAAGAAGAAGAAGAAGAAGAAGGTAACTTCTCCAGTAGGTATACAGAAGCAAAAAAAAGGAAGAGTGCCATTGTTATCAAGTGAATGATATTTCGGCATCAAATGCCCTGATGCAGTACCAGTCAGTGGCTCACATGGCTTCTTATCTTAACTGACTGGAAGTGTCATCATGTACATTGTTTTGTCTTGGTGTAAAAGATGGGCTACAGCAAATACCACAGATTTTTTTTGTCAGTTGCTCGATTTTAACCAGTTGAGCATGTCCCTTAGTGGCTGACGATATGTGCATCTCTGATCACGAGTGGAAGTAGTGAGGTAACATCATAGCTATGTGCTGAACGGAATTCTCCCCTTAAGGGTGACAGGGAAAAATCAACCTCGACTAAATTTGAACCCAGAACCTAATAATTAAAGGTTGAGATAATCATAGCAGTTTGTAAATTGCAATTTTTTTTCAGAAATTAATATTTTAGACTTCAATTAGATATTTGAAACAAACTGAAGATTTTTTCAATTACACTCCACCTATCATTTTTTGTATTTTCGTTTCTAAAGTTATGCATTAGGCTTTTCATGTAATATTTAAAGAGTTTTGGTTCTCCATCAGCGACTCTTATCTACAAGATGCCAACATGTATTCCACAAGGTCAGATTCTAGTGAAGCTGTCAAAGCTATCTTTGTCATACCTCGAGATGAACAGTGCTGCAACTGAGAAAGCCTAATACCTCAAAACATTCGCTCGTCCCATGGTTTCTCAACCGGTGTCGTTCGTCAGTTTCCTTTTAAAGAAAAGAAGCTTTAAAGTGACGTGTATTTGATGTCTTCTTGATCTGACAGTACTTTTGGAAGGTCGTATAGTGTGTCGCATCCGTCTACACACAAACACACTCAATCTCTCTCTCAGCTCTTTCTCTCTGTTCCCCCTTTCTCCTCTCTCCTTGTTTATCTCTCTCTGTGTCTCTCTCTTAAACATATATGCACACACAGACAGACATATTCATACACATACACACACATATGCATATGTCTATATACATACATGCACACACACATATACATACACATACACACACAATGTATGTAAATATTGACATATATGAAAATATATAGACACATATAATGATTCATAAAATATGTATTTGCGTTTCTATTGATATTGCTCCATTTATGTGTGTTTGTGTGTGCACACAAGCGAATCTGTTGGTGTGTGTATGTAAGAATGTGTGTGTGTGTCTCTGTGTGAGTGTACGTCGGAGTTCGTGTTTCTGTGACGTGCATATATATGTGTTTATAAGGTATATATATGTGTGCATATGTTTGTGTCTATTTCATTATATGGCTCGGAACATAGAAACCTCTGACCTCCGTCTGCCATAGAATCCATTAAAAGAAATAACTGGGATTGGCTACGCCGTTTGTTGTTATTAAACGAATTGGTTGAGCCAGTACTGTGAATATTGGTCACGTCTGTTTGATGTCGAATCTACTGAACTTAGTTAAAAGAAGTCATAATGTTCATGGACACAGTCACACAAACGCATGCACATAGTCATACATACACATGGACACATAAACGTACGTATGCACATATAGATTCTCCGAAACACACACACATTTACACAGGTATAAACACAGATGAGGAGGAGTGGGGAGGAGGAGGAGGAGAAGGAGGAGGAAGAGGAGGAAGAGAGTGACATGTATAACGTTGTCATTTGTCTAAGATGCAGTGAAATATGTGTGTAATTCATTACTTCGTTTTATAGTTGTACATACATAACCTGAGAAGGACGACGGCGATGGCTAAGACGATGACGACAACGTCACTATAGGCGACAACATGGCGGCTACGTCAAACAAGTAGAAATTTAAATGTTGAGGCTCGTAATGGCAACGGTCACAACCATGTTTATGATTACGACTACGACAACGGCGACCACGCAAATGCTGAGGGCGACAGCGACTTCGTTATTCATGTGTGTGTGTGTGTGTGCGTGTGTGTGTGTGTGTGTGTGTGTGTGTGTG
>NC_068981.1:174263486-174265942 GCF_001194135.2 Octopus bimaculoides | reverse complement strand
CATAGTTCTCGGGGAGATTCAGCATGACACAGAGTGTGACAAGGCTGGCCCTTTGAAATACAGGTACAACAGAAACAGGAAGAAAGAGTGAGAGAAAATTGTGGTGAAAGAATACAGCAGAGTTCACCACAACCCACTGCCGGAGCCTCGTGGAGCTTTAGGTGTTTTCGCTCAATAAACATTCACAACGCCCGGTCTGGGAATCGGAACCATAATGCAATGACCACGAGTCCACTGCCCTAGCCACTGGGCCATTGCACCTCCACATATATATATATATATGTATGTATGTACACATACATATATACATGTGATAGGTATTTGTAAACGCGCACGATTTCTATGCCAAACACCACTTATTGTGGACTGCTTAATCCGAGACAATAATACAAGGTAAAAAGATTGAAACCAGGATCAATACGAGTTTCTTAACCACTCAGCCATTTCACTCTTCCATAGGCCCCTAACTGCTTAAAATATTATTTGTCATTGCTTTACCGCATAATTATTTCTAATTTAATGCTAAAGCTCTTAGTATCAAATTTATAAATACTAACACAAGTAAAAATTTTGCGATTTTTTGGTACTTTCATTCTTGCTTTTGAAGTGATATTAACATTCGCTATTTCTACATCTTTTAGTAATTCACTTTTAATAAGAATAACTATATTGATGGAGATATGAAGCTTGTCAGTTCTAAAGCTCTTCACTTCAAATTCTAAATACATTTTATTTATATTTGGTAATCTAGACGTTAGTAATGCAAACTACATTTTTACTATTGGATTCTATAAACCTTTTAGTATTGTGAAGGCTGACGTCATCTCTTTTCAATTGCTATTGAAGTAAAAGAAGACAAGTGCTGGCTTTTGATTCTGAAGACTTCGAACACCACTTTTGATCCTAGATTATTTTTAACGAAATAGCAATGTTTATTATTTTTTTTTAAATCTGTTATAGAATTGTTGACAGCAATCAAATTCAAATTTTTGTTTTTATAAATACTTGTCAGGCGTGGCTCTGGGATAAGAAGCTTGCATCCTAACCACACAGTTCCAGCTTCAGTCACACCGCGTGGCACCTTGGGCAAGTGTCTTCTACTATAGCTGCAGGCTGACCAAAGCCTTGTGAGTGGATTTAGTAGACGGAAAATGAAAGCAGTCTATCGTATAAAAATATATCTATGTGTGGTAGGGTGCGTGTGTGTGTCATTGTGTCTGTTTTTGAACCCTTTCACTGCTTGTCAACCGGTGTTGTTGTGTTTATGTCCTCGTAACATAGCAGTTCAGCATAATCGATGAATAGTATAAGTACGAGCTGGCAGAAACGTTAGCCCGCCGGGCAGAATGCTTAGCGGTATTTCGTCTGCCGTTACGTTCTGAGTTCAAATTCCGCCGAGGTCGACTTTGCCTATCATCCTTTCGGGGTCGATAAATTAAGTACCAGTTACGCACTGGGGTCGATGTAATCGACTTAATCCCCTTGTTTGTCCCTTCTATGTTTGGCCCCTTGTGGGCAATAAAGAAATAAGAATAAGTACCAGTACTTTAAAAAATAAAGTACTGGGGTCGATTCAATCGATTAATAACTCTTCAAGACAGTGCCCCAGCATGGCCGCAGTCTAATGACTAAAACAAGTAAAAGATAAAAAAATGTTATCTTTGAATATAGCTATCATAAATTGAAGTTATTATATCAAGTTGGTTTTTTGTCGATACATCAATGAGTTCATCAATAATTGATATCCTTTGAATTGTTTTATAAGAATGTTCAGAAAGTGCTCATCAATAACAATGACAAAGTTCTTTCTGTCGCGTATATTTTTTAATTCGGTAGAAGCGGCATGAGACATGCTATATAAAGAAGCAAAACGCCTAAAGAAATCAGTTACTTTAGGCATCTAAGCACTTGGTTCTCTCTGTTAGTATGTGACTAAAATATGGTGACATTCTCAGATATGTTACAATTGCATATTTGTAAACATTCTTAAGTCTTTCGAACTTCAGTTAAAATTTAAAACATTATCCCATTTTTGCGACAGCTGACATTTCGGTGCGTAAATAGATTTATACAGGATCATTTTCTTACATAGACTATCCTCATTGCTTGTTTCTTTTATAAGTTACTCTGATGTAATTATATTTACACATACGACGGGGTGCTGAAAAGTTCTTGGCTTTAAGAGTGTTGCGAAAGGCCTCGTTGAAGCTTCAACTTTTCTTGTTCTTTTACAGGATTTAGAAAACCTGAAGGATCATTGCAATAAGTGTGTGAATCTGAGAGGGGAATATGTTGAATAAAATCATAATTAAGTGTATTTTCTTTTACCCAAAGCCAGGAACTCTTCAACGCCTTCTCGTGTATATATATATATATATATATATATATATATAGTAATAGAGCATCATTGGCTGAAATTTATATATATATTTATATATTTATATATATATATATTT
>NC_068981.1:174261340-174262819 GCF_001194135.2 Octopus bimaculoides | reverse complement strand
TGTGTGTGTGTGTGTGTGTGTGTGTGTGTTTGTTTGTTTGTGTGTCTATGTCCCCCCAACATCGCTTGACAACCGATGCTGGGGTGTTTACGTCCCCGTAACTAGCAGTTCGGCAAAAGAGACCGATAGAATAAGTACTAGGCTTATAAAGAATAAGTCCTGGGGGCGATTTGCTCGACTAAAGGCGGTGCTCCAGCATGGCCATAGTCAAATGACTGAAACCAGTAAAAGAAAGTAAAAGAGAGTAATCTCGTTCTAAAATCGATACTCCAGCATTGTCTCAGCTGTATTAGACCATACAAACGAAAGAACTGAGTCCTTTTTTATTCAATGTTTACACGCTATTAATTATAACTTTTGTACTTCGAGTTTAACCATTAAAAACTAATTATTTTACATTCTTTCGGAGATTCTAAATTCTTATGACATCAACAACATACAATTCTCGCTTTTAAGAATAAAGTTTCTAAAATAGATTTAAAAAATTCGAAGGATTGCTTTCGTCCAATGATAGAACGCCTGTCATGTTTACAGAAGATATGGATTCTAGTCCCACTGGCAACCCTGACAACCCTCGACATTTACGATCCAACGAGGTTTTTAGCCCAATATTTGCACGCTATTATTTATAGCTTTTCTTTTCTACTTCGAGTTCAACCGGTATAAAGAATATAGATTTGCAATTCTACAAAATGACGACTTCAACTGAATTAAACGCAGAGCAACGAATGTGTTGATTTACTTTTGGTGTCGTATGCAAGAACATTGACTACCATTGTAACATTAAAGGCGTTTTTGATGGATTTAATATCCATCACTTCGTTGCATGTCTACAATTATTATACTGAACAAATTCTTTTATATACAAAATATTTATGATGAGTTTCGAGATATTGAAAGAATACTCAACACCATTAGTCTTTCTTGTGCTTCCTATATAAATATTTGAAAGTTACATTCATGCTGAGAATAATAACTGTATTTCGCTAGCTTTGCTAGCACTAAAAGAATATGATTGCGGAAACCACGTCACTAAAAAGAGAAGCCCCAAAAATATCAATTGGTATAATGTGCATTCATATTTACAAAGGTAATATCACTCCCTACTTTGCCTCATGCTCTCATCCTCTCTCTCTCTCTCTCACACACTTTCCAACTCCCATATTTCCTCTCTTTCTTTCGCTCTCTCACTTTCTAACTCCCACACTACCTATTTTTCTTTCACTCCGTCTCTCTCTCTCCCTCTCCTATTCTGTCTCTTTCCCCGTCTCTCTCAATCCCTTTCTCTTTCTCTCTCTCTTTCTTTCCCCCTGTCTCTCTCTCTCGATCTATCACTCTCCCTCCCGATCTCATATTAACGTCTTTATTTACTCATAGATTATCTTCCGATAGAAAACGGACTTCCTGTGTTCGGCGATCGATTGGGTTTTGTTCTATTATACAAATATACATGCATATATATGTGTTCGTATGAATATA
>NC_068981.1:174259683-174260198 GCF_001194135.2 Octopus bimaculoides | reverse complement strand
ATATATATATATATATATATATATATACAGTGATTTATTAAGTTATTACAAATATAAATTACACGGCTGCACTTGTAGATAGGTCTCACCTCAGTTGATGTAAATGGATTTTATATTTGCTAAAACATATTTTGTGACATATTTTCACTTCTAAAGGCAATTTCACTGCAGTTATGGTTAAGTATAGTTATACCATTATCGGCTCAATGGCGCCCTCTGCCACTAGCATATCTGAATGAGATTTAAACTTTGTTTGTTTGGTTTCCATCATTGCTTCACACTACTACTAATGTATTTGTTCTGACTAGGCGGTCGGCGAGCGCAAGTCAGTCACTAGTATCGACTGATTCGTTATAAAGCTATAGCATTCTGATCAGCTCAGAGTTACTTCATCTTTGTGTCTCCTGCTGAGAAAAGCATAACGATTCAGAAATGCATTGAGGAGTCCAAGAGTGAATGTCACTAATTTGATAACCGTGTATTTACACCTTACCATAAACGAGAATTTTTTTTTT
>NC_068981.1:174257824-174259562 GCF_001194135.2 Octopus bimaculoides | reverse complement strand
TATATATATATATATATATATCCTTTCTCAGTATATATGTGTGTGTGCTTATACACATATATGTCTATGTGTTTATATATGCTTATTTATCAATATAAGTGTATAATATATATATATATAGTAACAGAGACAGAGGAATTCGATTATCCCCACGTTGTAAGTTGTAATATATATATAAGAAATTTAAAAAGAGAGAAAATACACACACTTTACATAGTTTTAATACAATTTTTAATATATCGACCGGTTTCACTTTCGCTATTCATGATATTATGGTTTACTTATTTGAATATGTATTTTCTTAAGAAGAAATTTTTGTCCATGTTGTGTGTGATGATATTTACGAGTAAATGGCTTCACAAGTAGAAGAATAAGGGGAGGTAAGTGAACCAGGTGTGTTGCGTGAACGCTGACTATGTGGTGTGTCACTGCTGAATTTCCCTGGATGTAAAAGCTGGATTGGCTGCTTTGGTGGCTTTTGCATCCCGTTCCTCCGTCAACAGTGAGTTTTGTTAGCTAATATAATGACCGCTGTATCCTCTGAACTCTTTCCAGGTCACCACTCTCACCACTTAGGCATGCCTGTTTACATACCAGCATATTAATCTATTCGACAGAGTAATCTGTGGCTGCAAGTTCGTATTTTAAGCACACCACAAATGTGGGTTTCCTTTTTTGAAAAGAGATTCACTCAAACATGGTTTCCTAATGTATTTTTCTTGTTATTGCTGTTACTTCGCCCCATATCAACTCTAATCGAATAAACCTTTGATCAAAAGCGTTCCTGTCGAGAAATCCCACCTTTTTTTTTATCACACATAGTGTCAAAGACTATGTTATCAAATGTTTCCTTCCTTTTTCTAAACGGTAAGATTTGACTTGCATTTGATTTGGCTGCTACTACTTCAAGCAAATCGAGTGGCTAAGTAACTGCTCTGGTTGACTACGTCCTTACAAGCCCTCGAAGACTGGTGAGATTAATAAAACTGCTGTTCAGTTCGAACATGAGTGTGTCACTAACTGCAGGAAAAAAACTCGGACAGATTGATCATTTCAGGTGCTTGCAACTCTTGAGAATAAAAATTGGATTAAACATTTGGTAAGAGACCTGAGAAAGTGATAACTGGGAAATATACACTGGCGAGATAATGAAGCCTGTGTGGGGAGAGTATATAGTTGGCAAATTTATGGAAAGGGAGACTGTTCTAGCAATGCTGTGAATTAATCAGAATAACCTCGCTATTATTTTGATAGTTACTGTTACAATATTTATATATTAAGGATTCTATATGGTCTGTTTCTCCATACTACTTAAACAATAATGAACATATATGTATACCAATCTCTGTGTGTGTTTGTATGTGTATTATGTTATTTTAACTTCGAGAGTGCGCGTGAGAAACTCACATGCTCATATGCAGATACGTGTATGTTTATGAGTGTATATGTGTATCTGTCTGTAGATGTTTTAGTCTGTGCACAAGGGTACGAATGCATGTGTAAAAAAAAGAGTAAGCTGGAGGTTTGTGTGTAAGAAGATAAGGACAAAAATAATGAATAGATTGTTTCGGAAAGAAAGAAAAATATATATCTAACCTTTTCCATAAAATATCATGTCAGATATCAGTCATAATTACGCAAGCACTCATATTTACGTGAATACGCAAAACACAAAGACAATATACATATATATATATATATATGCACGTTTATAGAAATATACACAAAACTATATATA
>NC_068981.1:174253172-174257527 GCF_001194135.2 Octopus bimaculoides | reverse complement strand
ATATATATATATATATATATATATATACATGCATATATACACACAGACAGATATAAATATATAAGTACGTACATGCAGACACAAACATACATAAATACATATAAACATACATAAACACATACTCACAAACATACACACATATATAGATACATACATGCATACATACATACAAACATACATACATACATACACACATACATATACATACATACATTCATGCACACATACATACATATATACATGCACACATACATTCATACATACATGCATACATACAAACCTACATAGTAACAACATGCATGCGCACATGTACATATTTATTATTTCACTTAATAATGATAGATCGGGCCACATTTCTTGCATTCTTTGCCGTTCGACCAGAACTTCTGGCACCATTTATTTCAGCATTGATGAGATCATACCCTACCTCATTGTCTGGCGTGCGTATAAATTGCATATTAAAGAACGTCAGTCTCTTACCCATGAAAAATAAATGGTTGGGTGGATGAGCTTTTGGCATCAGTATGTTTATGCGCTAATATGTATGTTTGTGTTCGTGCATGTCTGTATGCGTATATTTCGGTGTTCATATATAAAATACATATATATCCATGTATGTGTGTGTGAGAGAGACAGTCTGTGTGGATGCATATGTCTGTGTGCATATACATGTATGTGTATGTTGTTTGACAGCGTGACAGCATGCACGTACGTACATAAATATTCATATATTCATTTCGACATATGATTGCACAAAAAGAAAATGCATGTATATTTGGATACGTGCATACATTTGATTGATAACATAGTGAGTACAAATGCAAGCATATCTATTTATATATATATATAAACTTACATATACGACATATATATATACTTATATATATATATATATATATATATATATATATATACACATACATGTTTACATATATATATATATACATACACATCTGTATACATATATATACACACATCTACACACACACACACACACACATATATATACATATATATATATATATATATATATATATATATAAACCGATATATTTCTGTCAGTACGAAATATATGTAAATGTGTTTTGTACTTGTATATTATACTTTTTTTGTGTTCATGTCTGTAGGAGGTGTGTGTGTTTCTCTGTGTCTGTTTATGATGTACGCCTGCGTGAGTGTTTGTGTGCGTATATGTATCGATGTGTAACAGTACTTCTGTCTTCTCCTTTTTTATATTTATATATGTATCTACGAGTCCGTGTATATTTGTATATATCTTTCTGTAAGTTTGTGTCTTTTTTTTTTCTCTGTTTGACTATATAAAGCTCGGTGATGTCAACACAGTACATTATTTGAATGACAAAACTTGAATTCAAATCGTTTTTATAGATAAACGCAATTACAAACCACAGCTTTCCGTGTATTAGATGCCTTTCTGTTGCTTAAGTGAGGTATATGACGCACAGAAGCAGTAGTCTAGTACTGCCGATCTGCACATCACTTTCTCTGCAAAATTCGTGCAGATGATCTGAGACTGCCGATGTACAGAGTACAGAGTTCACAACTAAAATTCGACACAAGTATCAAAAGCATCAACGGTACCATCAATGTTCTTCTACCCTCTGTATGCACACCTGCAGATACTACACTGCAGATACCAATCCCCCTCACCTTCCACTCGAACCAGGTCATTCTTCTATCGAAGCAAACACTCATCTGCAACTTCCAGTCTTTATTCTCTGACCCCTTCCATAACCGCCCGACCGATCTTTCCCCCTCCACATCTTTCCATTTGCTCATCCGCATTCAATTTAGTGCTCTCGAGTGCGATTCCT
The DNA here is from genome assembly GCF_001194135.2 of Octopus bimaculoides. Lineage (NCBI taxonomy): Eukaryota > Metazoa > Mollusca > Cephalopoda > Octopoda > Octopodidae > Octopus > Octopus bimaculoides. Next base: position 174,255,692 of record NC_068981.1, on the reverse strand, counting down.
GCATATGTTATTTTTACCCCGATACCAGCAACACCACAAAACCCCTGACCACGTATTCCCAGTGCCCAGAACATTCAGCAGCATGTTTATCAAAACCTTGGACAGCAACACATACAAACCGTTCGATGACTTATTCCTTGACCCAGCCCGTAACCGCCTATTTAAGCATATCACTCTTTTGACAACATCTCTATGTTCGCCCAGTATTTTCCTTCTCGAAGCATCGCATTCAAAGACACATGAAGAACAATACATCATATTCACCTTCGAAAATTTTATTCCTTGCGTTTCAATAAACTTCCCTTTTTTCTTCCCTCCATTTTTATGAATGTGCGTTATTCAAAACGCATAGCTACGCTTTTTACTACTATTTTTAATTTCATTTCTGTTCCTTTTTTTCCATTTTATGTTCTTCAAACGTATATATGATCGGGTGTCTATGCATGTTATTCTCTGTGTGTGCGTGTGTGTGGACGCACCAATGGTTTTGTACCGATATACATTTATATCCCAGTGCGTGAGAACGTTCAGTGGATACGCGCGCGTTATGCATGTTTTTGTGCATTTTTATATGTGTATATGTGTATATATACATACATATATATGTGTGTGCACATATATTTGTGCATATATATATATATATATATATATATATATATATATATATATATATATTCATTTATATACATACATACACACATGCATGCATACATTCACACGCATAGACATACACACACACATACACACAAACACACACATTTTTATGTATGCATATATGATATACATGTATATATTTATACATACATAATGTATGTATGTATGTACGTACGTACATATGTATGTATCACCTTCTTCCTACCTTTTCTTCTACTTCTGTTGTCATGCTATATCAATACCCAAACCATGACAACCAAAAGTTTTAAGTAAGTGCCAAGTCATGTATTTTCCTTGACAGCACGTGATAATATGACAAATCCCTTTCTTCTCCACCCGCGTATCACTATTAATTTATTGCCTTTTCCACATCACACTAAAGTGACTAACATTCAATTCAGAAGAAACAAAAACTGTTCTTCTGACAGTACATTTATGCTTACCTATAGGGATCCAATTGTTATTTTCTAGTGATTTTATATTCTTTTTATTATTATTTTCTTTATCGTTGCTCTTTTTTTTTGTTATTGTTTATTTCTCCGTTTTTACTGAAAGTAAATTCCACCGTTGGTTTGTATTTCATCCTTCTTTTGTTCTCAACGTCTTTTTGGGGTCAATAAAGAAATCATTATTTTGCTTATTTCCGACCAGATATCCCCGCGTTATTTTCATAGCCCGACCTCAAATCTGTTCCCCCACCGCACTCAAAAAATGCTGGTCTACAATTGGGTTTCATCAAAACAATTATATACTTTGTTGATTTTCTGATATATTGATTGTTTCCATACGCCATTTACGTATTCACACGCGCAGGCACGCGCGTGCGCATACACAAACACGCGCGCACCCGCACAGACACATGCACACGAACAGACGAACAAACCGCAAACATAAAACTCACAAATACTCACAATATCTTTTTTTCTTAAACATTAAAATCGACATGTATAGGTGCAAGCGCTGCTCTACCATTTCTGTCAATAATAATTGTTTCTAAAAGGGAAAAAAACCTCATAGTTGATTAAATCGATTCCTGAATTTGACAGGTACATATTCCACTGACAGTGGAAGCGTAAAAGGCTTAGTCGACCTCATGTAATCGGAACACAAAATTTAGAGACTCTATCTATTCTACTCTATACCACTCTATCAATAATAATAATTTGCAGCATAGACAAAGAGTGGGAAGCATAATCGATTATCTCGAACCTATATTCGACTGGTATTGTTTTCCTGAGCATAGAATCGAAAAAGCATAATTTGGACTCAGTACGTGACTAATGGCATCTGTGTGTCGCTTACCAATTCTGACACATATCTCTGCTCATCTTTAATATATTTGGAACAATATATATGTGTGTGTGTGTGTGTGTGTGTGTGTGTGTGTGTGTGTGTGTGTGTGTGTGTGTGTGTGAGTAAAAATAAATACAAAAAAAGGGTTTTGTATGATCGTGTATAGAGGAATATATTATTTTATTTAAAAGAGTTCCAACTCTGTCTGTTTTTTATGTTTTATTTATATTCTTGTAAAATTAATGTGGGATATAGAATATGGAATATATAATATATAATATAAAAATGGATGGTACAATGAAATGAAGTATTGAATGTCTTATTGAATATATATATATATATATATATATATATATTATTAATAAAATTATCAACAATATTCTTAGGAAATCAATATTCGAATTTCTGAAAGTTGTATATATTATATGACACAATAATCATTTTGAATTATAATTAAAATTAAAAATATACAAAATATAAATGTATATAAAAAATATATGCGTACATAAATGTATATAAAAATGTATGCGTAAGTGAGTTTAAATATAATTCGATTAAAATATTATGAACGTC
>NC_068981.1:174248332-174250493 GCF_001194135.2 Octopus bimaculoides | reverse complement strand
TATGTTTGCGTACGTTTGTGTATGATTATGTGCGTGTGGCTGCTTGAATGTATGCAGCATTGCTGGGGGAAATGCTGTGGATTGATAATCAGATTAGTTCCCTGTTTTGGTTCCTGCCAGACTGAGAGCCAACTCAATCATGTATAATTTAATACATTCTCATTTCTTCTGCACCAATCTTGCAAAGATGAAGTGAGGTATTTTTAAAAAAGTAAAACCGTTTCTGAAATGTACAAGCGGAATTATCATCATCGTCATCATTGCCGTCGTCGTCGTCGTCGTCGTCGTCGTCGTCGTCGTCATCATCATCATCATCATCATCATCATTGCCATCATCTCTTCATCAACGTCATATTCGTCATCGCCCTCGTTGTTGACCTCATCATCAGCAGCAGCAGCAAAGTATCATCATCATCATCGTCGTCGTCGTCATCATTGTCATCTTCATCATCGTCATTAACGTCATCATCAACGTCATCATCAACGTCATCGTTGTCATCATCGCCATTAGTAGTAGCAACAGCCGTGATGTCATTATTATTGTCATCACCATTATTGCCATTATCATCAACAACATCATTGTCTTTGAGCTGTCAAGAGATCATCTGTATGATCTGCAGAAGTAGCAGCTAAATCACCCTCAACTTCCATTATGCTGTGTTTAATAACTTAAGTCAGATTTTCTAATGCCTTTTTAGATTCTCTGTCAAAAGAAAACGTAGTTTAGTCGCTGTTGGAATACCTATGATCATACGTCTGGATCAAAGATGATCTGGAGCTAAACAACAACGATATAATTATTTTTAATTTCATCATCATAAGCTGAATAAAACGAGGGAGCATCATGTCGGAATAGTGTCTTTGTTTGAGAAATTCAGACTTGACTCTGTGGTAAGAAGCTTGCTTTTCAACCACGTTGTTCCGAGTTCAGTCCCACTGCGTGTCTTCTACTATAGCCTCAGACTGACCAAAGACTTGTGAATATTATGTGAGTGTGGCTGCTTGTTAAGAAGAGGATATGGGCACGAGGGAGTCCTCTTTTCTGCCATTCTACATCTTAATGGTCAAAAAATATATATCTGTGTTTTATAACGTCCATCATTTTCATTAGCTTCAGATGAAACACTGTAGATGTGATATCATGCCTATCTGGAGGATTTTGGCCATGAAGTAAGTGAAACTGGATGTCAACCCATTTTGGATTACAAGTGAAAGGGATGAAAAAATCTGGACGGCCACAGTGGTGGACATAAGTGAGATCATCCTGCATAATTTAACTCCTATATAATGGACCTGTTTTAGGAACAACTCTTTAACTTGAGACTATTGGCTATTTGTATCCAAACTGCTGAACATGTTTTTCATTTTTAATCTCCACTTGTAGGGAGGTGATTGAAACTGATTAAAAAGAAAAACAATGCAAAGTTCAAATACCCCTTGGATCGATTTTACATGTTTTTCTCTTCTGAAATCGATAAAATAAAAACCAATCCTACCCAGGGTCTGCATAAGTAACGTATCATTCATTCATAGGGTTAATTTAACAGAATATATCCTTTATTAAGTAGTATGACTTTGTTCCAATGTGAGAGATCGATATTCTAAATAGGTAGGTAGGACAACAAAAATACGGTGCCAAATAAAATGCCTCGATGTGTAGTCTTACGTTTTCGATGTTTGGAGGTTAATTTTGAGATTCACCCACGTGGATTTAATTAATCCTTTAACATTCAGATTATTCGGTCAAATGTAGTGTTTGTTTATTCACGCTGTTTAGAATTAACCATGCATTATCCTGTAGCTTTGAGATTTCGATGATGTGATTGTATATTTTTAGAATGAGGGTAGGTTTGAGAGGCCAGATCGTGCCAATCTGAACATAAAACGGACGGAATATTTTGGCCGGATATGGCCAGTTTCAACGCTAAAGGGTTAAACAAGTGCCAAATAGGGTCAACTTAATTGTATTTTCCATGCCCTTATTTCTTCAATCTTTAAATTTGTCATGTCATGATATTAATTCATACACTGCCTGGATATAAATGTATACAACCATGCACGTACACGGACATACACAAACATAAACACGTACATACTTACACATATTTATGCGCATATATTTGTGTGTGTGTGTGTGTGTGTGTGTAAATATATATATATA
>NC_068981.1:174247337-174247957 GCF_001194135.2 Octopus bimaculoides | reverse complement strand
CTGGCATCGGAAACTCGGAGTTTTATCATGGCTACTGAATAAGTGTCACATATCTTTACAGATACATTCCTCTATTTGCATAATATCGAGATCTCTTTCTTTCTTTTGTTGCCATTCCTGTCAAATATATATATATATATATTTATATGTATGTATACATGTATGTACATATATATATACATATATATCTATATGTATGTATATGTATGTATATATATAGATATATATACACACAATATATACATACACACAGACACATGTGCATACACGCACGCATATTGCATTTTAGCTTTTAATTTATACTGGAATATATTTGATAAATGTACATACCACAGACCTTTATTAAATTAGTTTTCAAATGAGTGCAAAAAAAGTCAGGAAGATTCTGAATGAAAACGACATTCATGCTCCTAAATCCAGTGATCTAGAAATTGACGCCAACACAGAACCGATTACAAGTAAACGACCGTATTTTAATCTTAAAGACTATGAGAATAATTTCATACATTAGATTATCAAACCCAACAAAATACATCAGAGTTCTTAACATTCTCTTAGAGAATGCTCTCTCTATCTCTCTCTCTCTCTCTCTCTCTCTCTCTCTCTCTCTCTCTCTCTCT
>NC_068981.1:174244681-174247202 GCF_001194135.2 Octopus bimaculoides | reverse complement strand
TAAGAACTACGTTAAGCATACACGTGTCTGTGGAGTGCTCAGCCGCATGCACGTTAATTTCACGAGCAGGCTTTTCCGTTGATCGGATCAACTGAAACCCTCATCGTCGTAAGCGACGGAGTGTCATATATACATGCAAACACGTGCATCTTATATCTACGCACCACTGCAAGAGTTTGTGTATATGTGTCTGTATCTAAGCAATGGCTGACTATAAAACTTTAATCTAATACTTAGTTTCTATCGACATTTGAATTGAAGAAAATTGCTTTTTAAGTGAATATTTTGGTAAAATAAATGAAATTACACAACTCTTTGAGAAATTCCCCGGCCAAGTGAGTTAATCGGAAACTTTCGCAAGTTCTTTGCTATGGTAAGTGATATATTATCCTGGCAGCATTCCATCAAATTTCGAATTCAATTCGATGGCAATCAACATTTAAATTTCAGAATGACCGACATATCGGAATGGCGAAAAGTTAAAAACATTTATAAGCAAGATATCATTGGCGTTTTGTTCAGTCATCAATGTTTTCTTATTGTGTATTGTTCATGTTTTTTTTTTCTCTTGATAAGATTAAAAACATGCCAGCTATAAAAAGGAAAAGTGCCAATTTTTCTTAAGGCAAGGAACTACATGTCTAGAATCAATACTATTATATTACAGAAAAGCCATCTTTCTTAAACATTATAGTTCACTTGACTGATCCGTAATGCTTCAGAACTGGGAAATTTCTGTCATTGAACACATTCAAAATTATTAGTGATTGTCTTTTCAAATATTGCACAAACAACATTAAATGAACACACCACAAGATAATCCGAAAAGAGTAATTAGATAGCTCCTTACTTGAAGGACAGTATTGTCAATATCAACAAACGAACTACTAGTCTGACGGTGATCTAAAAATTTCCCTTTAAATTATAATCCAACAAATCATTTAGAACAGGCGCAGTGTATGCGCTAGTCCTATTAACAAAATCCTAATTAGATGGTTGCTGCGAAATACACAAAAAGAATTTATTAACTCTGGTTTGATTACGGAAATTCTTTGTGCCAATCCCAGCTCATTAATTCGCGCAAATTCGATGGCACAAAGGTGAGTACCATTAAAAGAACAAAGAATAAACTTTCTGATGCCTTCAGCCGTTTTATAAAATATAATGGCTATAATCACTGTCTCACGGAATATCTAATGAAATATTCCAAGGTGGTTGTATCTACGATCTCTTTATTATGTAAGGCTTACTTCTCAGTTGGCTAATTATAAAATGCAATTTAATGATCTACATAGGTAGAGAAAGAACCAGGCTCATCCATAACCTTTGCTACATGGATGACCTAAGGTTATAAGCTAGAAGTGATCTCACTTGTACTGAGAGTGTCGAGTCTCGTCAGTTATCGCCAAGCAGTTCAGCATAAACATTAAATAGGCTCATCTACAACCTTTGCTACATGGATGACTAAAATTATAAACTGGAAAGGTTCTCATTTGCATTGAGTCTCGAGTCTCGTCAGTTATTGCCAAGTAGTTCAAAATGAACATTAAGTTGCCCTTTGACTAGTAAACTGCAAAAAGAGGTCAACAAATAATGTAGCTAACGCGCAAGTCGGGGAGATGATTCGTGTCTAAGGTGGCAGAGGCAGATAATTTGCAAGATGAATACATTCAACGTTCTATACATAGACAGATACAGAAGAAAGCAAAATTTTGGGTGTGAAAACTCTACAAATTCCAATGAGTAAATGAATACTTGAGAGTCCGTAAAACAATAAAAACTTTCGTCCAAATAGCTAAAACATTAACTGCACCATTAAGAGATTTGTGATACCAGCCGTAATATATCGTTTATTTGTCTTTGACTGGAACTTCAATTAAGACACTTATACTCTTTAGTAATTCACTCACATATACATATAGATACAATAAAGTGCGCGCACACAAACAACCCTGCCATATATATATATATATATATACTGATAGGGACTATAATCATCCGAAAACATCAATTGAGAATTCTCTATACTGACCGATCAATTTCTGCAATTTCTGTTGCCTCATCAGTAAGGACTGACTCGACGGGTTCGATCGGTGTTTTCGAGCGATTATAGTCCCTGTCAGTATATAAGTATTGCTTTGACTACAGCATTAAAGCATTTTAGCTCTTATTTCTAGCAATGTAGGTAGGTGTTTCTAACACCCTAGTCATATTTAGTGCCAATTATTCTTTTTCTTTTTGGTAAAACATTACACACTGTTGTTTATATATATATATATATATATATATATATGTATATATATATATGAGCTGTACTTATCTAGCAAATCACTGTCTGAGACCGTGTCTTGAAACTGAAGCTATTGCACGGCAGGAAAAAAACCATTCTAGACATTTAATAACACATAAAACTCTAAAATTCACTCTACATTTATTTCATAAAATACATCTAAAGTGAATTTTACAGTTTAGCGTCTTATTAAATTACCAAAATATCTCTTTCCCTCTGGGTGTGTGTGTG
>NC_068981.1:174241595-174244104 GCF_001194135.2 Octopus bimaculoides | reverse complement strand
AGTTGATCCGATCAACGGAACAGCCTGCTCGTGAAATTAACGTGCAAGTGGCTGAGCACTCCACAGACACGTGTACCCTTAACGTAGTTCTCGGGGATATTCAGCGTGATACAGTGTGACAAGGCTGACCCCTTGAATTACAGGCACAACAGAAACAGGAAGTAAGAGTGAGAGAAATTTGTGGTGAAAGAGTACAGCAGGGTTCGCCAACATCCCCTGCCGGAGCCTTGTGGAGCTTTAGGTGTTTTCGCTCAATAAACACTCACAACGCCCGGTCTGGGAATCGAAACTGCGATCCTATGACCGCGAGTCCGCTGCCCTAACCACTGGGCCATTGCGCCTCCACCATTGCTATAATAACACCGCCAAACCAAAATGTCACTATAAAATCCTTTGTGTTATAGGCACAAGGCCTGAAATTTGAAGGGGAGGGGGATAGTTGATTACATCGACCCCAATACTCAACTGATACTTAATTTATCGGCCCCGAAAGGATGAAAGGTAAAGTCGACCTAGAAGCGAATGAGAAACAAAACAGACGATTTGATGTCTATCACGTCAAAGGACTTACGTTCAAATCGTCATTTCGTTGCATCAATCGTTCTGTTGTCTATTAAGACAAAGCTGTGCATCTAATGATCCAGCCTTTCCTACAATGGACCAAACAGAGGCACCTGCTAGAAATAGCAGCCAAACCTTCCTCAAATCTCATCTTTTAACCTTGAAAAGAATGATGCAAGAAGATAAGGCATGGCACGGCCTTCATGATAGATATGTTTGAGTATACACTTGTTTTGTCAGAGTAGGCCACGGATTAAACAACGACGTGGGTTGTCTGAAGTAGGTTTCAAATGTTCAGATGTTTAAGGAATGATGCCAGAGATAGGCTAGCGTCTTAGCCAGTGAATGAATGAAATTATGTTTGACAAGCTGCTGTCATGCTCTGGCTTTACCGGATTTAAGGGATGTCAGTTTTTAATACAGTTTGCTATAACTCTGTGATATAGTATACTCAGTCCTGGGTATGACTTTCCGGTAGTGGGGCCCTGGTTCGGGAGTTCCATGGCTTCGTGGAGTGTGAAACCACTTCTTAGCCGCTGATGTTTCCAGGTCCACTCTGACTCAGAATAGTAGCGTCTGTCAGGGTCCTAGCTATGAGTTAAATAATACGTAACCACCCGTCTAAAATACGTTGAAATTATGGGCTATAGCGTGGTGAATGTGAACTCTTTCTACAACTAAATCTTATTGAATCAATAGCAAACATCACTAGGTGCTGAGAGGATGAACAGACAACAAGCTGTCAATGACCAAGATCAACCAGTTCTGTCAGCGAATTACTGCTATCATCTATGATTGTGGCGTGCACAGTTGAGATATTTCAGCTAGCGATAGACCAACGTGACTAAAACCTAAGCTAGACGTTCATGCTGCATCACTCGATCGGAATGTCTGACGTGGAGGAGTTGCATTGGTCCGGGCAAGTCATCTGACCAGATGATAAGTTTTTCTCCATTTGAGTTACTTTGGGAAGGCATAATGTTCGAGATTTCTAAGGAAATATAGTTTTTTATCTTCATGCTTTTCACAGGAGCATTGGTGATGTGAGAGATAGCTAACAGTGAGAATCGAGAAAATTGTCGTTGACCATGTTCGCTTATTGGCATAACATTCAGCTAGTGGAGACTAAACATTATGAATATTCGAGCCCCTAACAGCAAGCTACTGGTGCTCTTACCCCTCGTCAGTTATAGAACACCAATATATCTCAAAAAACCAAGTTGTTTGTACTCATAATAAATATTTATGCTTAATCTGTTTGAACCATTGAGAATTATATGCCACTTTGATGAATACAGTGCAGCGACGGGGTTTGATAGGAGACAAACCGTCACTCGATCAACCGATAAATCTACTCTTTAAATGCTTCAGACATTAGTGATCTTTAGCACAGGGTCACTGCATTCGTATTACAGTGTCTACACTAAGTCTAATTATTTTTTAATTTGTTCTAATACTCATTCAATCGAAACGATTGAAATTTCCGAGACTAATGCATGAAGGCCTCTTGGAAAATGAAACTTTATTTTGTTGCTTATTCGCTTCATTACCACGGAAAATAGAATTCTTCTGCATAGAAATCTATAATTCGGTGAAATTTCACACAATGGAGTAGAATATAAGTAATTAATTGATTCTTTAACATTGACTAGAATCGAAGAATGAGCAACGCACCTCTGCCTCGCCATTCCCTCTTTTCCGTTTTTATCAAACTCTTTCTCTTCCTTTCTTCATCTTTGTCTCTTCTCTATCTCTCTCTTTATATGCGTGTGGGTGCGCGCTTTGTGTGTGCGTGTGTGTGTGTGTGTGTGTGTGTGTGTGTGTGTGTGTGTGTGAATTAACCAACATGTAGCTTTCTCGTGGCAACCATAACATCCTGATAAGTCAAGTAGTAACACATGCCTTTAATCTAACAGTTTCATACATACACACACACACACACACACAT
>NC_068981.1:174234321-174236224 GCF_001194135.2 Octopus bimaculoides | reverse complement strand
GAGAGAGAGAGAGAGAGAGAGAGAGAGAGAGAGAGAGAGAGAGAGGGAGAAAGAGAGAGTCAACTGGTGATTGAGTAAGATCACTTTCTAAACTCAGAAAGTCCTTGCATGCGTTCCGAGTCCTCCGTTGAGTGAAAGAAGTTTTGCACAGCACTAAACCCACTTTTCAGTGCAATTAACTATAGGACCAGTTGCTCAACAGAAGTTGAGACAACCAGAAACCAACTGCACTTCAACTAGGGATCCTGTACTCCCTATGCTAATTGTAGAGGCGTGTGGTTTAATGGTTAAGGGTGTTGGCCTCACAATTGTAAGATTGTTGTTTCGATTCCTGGATCGGATGATGTGTTGTGTTCTAGACCAAAACACTTCATTTCACGTTGCTCCAGTCCATCAGCAGGCAAAATTAAGTAATCCTGCGACGGACCGGCGTCCCGTCCAGGTGGGGAATACATACGCCATGAAACTGGGAAACAGGCCCTTATGAGTCGGCATGACTCGAGAAGGTAACTTAGGTAACATATGCTAACTAACGCATAGATGGGAGAAGGTAACTTCGGTAACATATGCTAATTAACGCATAGATGGGAGAAGGTAACTTTGGTAACGTATGCTAATTAACGCATAGATGGGATCCTAAGAGGCGTTATTCCACAGAGTCAGAGTAGACCTGAGAACAATAGTGGGTAAGAGGTGGTGCCACGCCCCTCAAAACCTGGAACTTCCGTACAATGGCCCCACTACATGTTTGCATGTGAATTAATAATCCTTTCTACTATAGGTACAAGGGAAAAGGGAATAGTCGATTATATCAGCTCCAATATTGAACTGGTACTTTTTTCATCGACCCCCGAAAGGATGAAAGGCAAAGTCGAGCTCGTCGGAATTTGAACTCAGAACGTAGCGACGGATGATATACCACTAAGCACTTCGCCCGGCGTACTAACCATTCTGCCAGCTCGTCGCCTTACATGTGAGTATATAATTAGGAACAGTTTATATTGCGAATATAATATATTGAAAACATGAATGTTTTGATCATTCTTATTAGGGACTTTATTTGTATTAAGGTTTACTATAAAGCATTTATGCTTTGCTTGGAACAATAAAGTTCCTCGATTCATCAGCATTGCTAAACCATTTTGATCTTATCTTCTCAAAGAAGTGGTAATTAGTGGCATTTGTTAATATCACATTTTCATAGCGGACAACAAAAGCGGTATTAATGATTATATATTTGCAATAAGGATCCATTGCATCATATTACACTTCATAATAAAGGAAAACAAAGCTACATGGAAATAAAGTAGTTGAAAACATGACTGTCTGTATAGACTTTGCCGCAGGAACTTTATTTACACTAATATCTACGTCAAGCATTAACACTCATGTACACTATTTTAGTATTATATTCTATTTTAGCATTATACCCGGAACAGGTAGTCAAAATCTTGACTCCATCGAAGACAATATTCATTGATGCATAGTCGATTCCTGTTTGAGCTGTTTCAGTTTCATTAAGCCTCATTACAACCAACTATCGATCATATTTGCTTTTGGCACATCAAGTCAAAACGAAGCATTCGATAGTATTTCATCGAATGCAATGTTTATAATACTCGTATACCTCTTTTTATCTTTTACTTGCTTCAGTCATTGGACTGCGTCCATGCTGGGGCAATGCCTTGAAAGGTTTAATCGAACAAATCGAACAAATGTTCATATTTCAAGTCGTGTACTTCTATCGGACCTTGGTTCCTAACTGCTAAGATAACGGGTACATAAATAAACCAACACCGGTTATCACGTGGTGCGGTGGAGGGTCAAGCACAAATACAGAGACACACACACATGCATACACACACATACATACATGTGTGTATATATATATATATATATATAT
>NC_068981.1:174228766-174233943 GCF_001194135.2 Octopus bimaculoides | reverse complement strand
ATATATATATATATATATATATATATATATATATATATATACGCGGGTTTCCATGCAGTTTCTGTCATTCAAATCTACACGCAAAGCATTTGCCGGCTCGGAGTTAGTGTACATAACATTAGTCCAAAGTGTGATGCAGTGGAACTGAACCCGAAACCACATGGTTGTAACGCAAGTTTCTTAACCAAATAGCTATACCCTGGTCTATATGCACAAAATAATGTCCTGACAGAGATGTATGCAAATATTTCAAACATATGAGACTAATATTGTGACTACTTGCCAAGAAATAAGAGTTTTTATGTTGGGTTTTAAGCTACAGTCGTTTATTCACTCTCTTTTTTATTGTTTTAGTTTCTTTGATATATCAGTAGTTTCATGTGGATCTCTCATAAACAAATTTGACCTTCTATAAAAATAATGTCACATATAACGCCTCATGTTTGTAGCGTTTGATTATCAGAGGCGATAGTTTATTTGACCATCATCTGAAAGGACGAAACCAATGACTAAGAGATCTAAATCTTATTCGTTCAGTATTGTGAGGGTTGTAAATTGAAGCAATGTTTGAGATACAGTCGAATATAGAATATTGAAAAGCAAAATTGATGACGCTGAAGTTTGAAAACAACTTGTTTTATGTTGAGACATTGTGTATTTTATTGCTGTAAACGCGAGTTTTATTTCGTGTTGTTTGGGTAGGAAGCATATTGCGAGAGACAAACATAATTTTCGAGGTGTATCATTTAATTTGATAATATTCAATGGAAAGATAATAAATGGAAAACTGAAATCTCTTATTATTAAATTTAAGAAGTTCTTGCATTTTTATAGAAAAAAAACAAACATAATTGTACAGAAACACATGTACACAAATACGCACACAGGCAACTATGTATGTATTGTATGTATGTATGTATGTAAGTATGTATGTATGTATGTATGTATGTATGTATGTATGTATGTATGTATGTATGTATGCCTGTAAGTATGTATGTATGTATGTATGTATGTATGTATGCATGCATGCATGTATGTCTGTAAGTATGTATGTATGTATGTATGTATGTACGTAGGTGCAGATATATACTGATATAGAGTTAGGTAGATACATACATACATACATGTGTGTGCGTGTGTGTGTGTGTGTGTGTGTGTGTGTGTGTGTGTGTGTGTGTGTGTGTGTGTGTGTGTGTGTGTGTGTGTGTGTGTGTGTGTGTGTGTTTGTATGTTTGTGTGTGTGTGTAATTTAAAAATAGGATAAAATTCTTATAAGAATTTATCAAGTAGTCAACGTGAAAAAAACCTCAGAAGTGAAAAATTCGTAATTATTCCCTTTAAATATATTTATTTATATTAAGGGTATTACTACACGTAAATGCCTCACGTTATGTCTTGATTATGCCTGCCCTGATGATTAGAAAGTGTATTTTGTACACTAACTATGAAATCATATATGATTTTGGCAAACGCCAGAACGCAAAGCGTGCAAGACAAATGAAAAGATACAAAATATATTGGTTAGTTACATACCTAGGTTTCATTGTTACAATTTACATTACGTAAATGTCTGAAAATCTTTAGTGTGACCGTCATGGAAAATATAATTCGCAGAACTATACACGAAACCTCCTCCCGAAAGAGAACATGCATACAGTTCTGCCAATTATATTTGGGGGTATATTTCAAATGTGTTTGCTTTAGCGCACCGAAGCCGGAAATGACTTTGCAGAAAATAATTTTCTGCATCGAAACTTGCCGATTCAATTGGATTAGGTACTTAAGCTGAGGCATCAAGTCAGTCCGGTATTGTCCGCACAGCTTGAAGTTAGGTGAATAAAAAGCAAATAAGTATCAAGTGTGTCCAGGTATTCGTGCATTACGGCCGTTTCAAGCGGCTCCATTTAATCGATCAATGCAAGCATTACATCAATTTGAAATAACCCGCTTTGCTCGGGTGCATAAGACCATATAGGTTTTCAACATAGAGGATACTCCATTATAATACTTTAGCAAATTTTTCATCAGAACTAGAGAATAAATAAATTACATGCTTATTGTTATTATTGTAGCAGAATGAACTTAGGGAGAAAATACCCAAAGCCTACTATTTGGAGTGGCAGAAGAGAATAACAGTGGGAGCCAAGAAATGGTGATATAGCTACATTCATCTTTCTCCTTATCACAATCAAAAGATCCAATGTAGCTAGCATTCTACATCCACTTAGAATTAAAACCACTGGGAACTAATAGTTAAGTTCTTGCTGCTGGTGATAAATTAATTAATGCTAGATGCTCTTCCCTATTCCAATTTTACAGTGACTATAAATTCACCATGATTACATAAAAGAACGTGCCTCAGAAGATGCCAGCAAGATAATGGTATATATTCCAGAAAGAAGAAGGGCCGGGGTGATTTAAACTATATTATAATTATCAATTAACAGGGGCCTAAAATAGGAAACAAAGGAGGTCACAATGAAATTCAAGTGGGCATTAAAGGTACAGGGGGGGGGGGGGGATTGTATATCAAAATTTAGCAAAATTTATATATTATTATATTTTGTATATTAAATAAAAGATTAAGAAAGGGATATAAGGACCAAGTAAAAGAAGAAGGGTAGCTAAAACAATCTAAGCCCTAAAAAATGGGGTACTTTTATATAAAATAGAAACCTCATAATGTTTCATCCTAGCATATTGTTAAAGTGCAGTTCTATATTTAAGAGATGAGGAATTATGTACATTATTTACATTTGACAGATATTTGTCCTCATCTTGTTTGTTGTTAACACATTTCGGCTGATATACCCTCTAGCCTTCATCAGGTGTCTTGGGGGAAATTTCAAACCTGGGTTCTCATTCCTAAGGTATTTTTTTTTTCGATGGCAGAATCGTTAGCACGCCAGGCGAAATGCTAGCGGTATTTCGTCTGCTGCTACGTTCTGAGTTCAAATTCCACCGAGGTCGACTTTGCCTTTCATCCTTTCGGGGTCGATTAAATAAGTACCAGTTACGCACTGGGGTCGATGTAATCGACTTAGTCCCTTTGTCTGTCCTTGTTTGTCTCCTCTGTGTTTAACTCCCCTGTGGGCAATCAAGAATTAAATTATTATTATTATTATTATTATTATTATTATTATTATTATTATTATTATTATTATTCAGGTCACTGCCTGGAATCGAAATCGGAATCTTAGGGTTAGTAGCCCACGCTCATAACCACTATGCCACAGGCATATGGCGTAGTGGTTAAGAGCACGACTACTAATCCCAAGATTCCGAGTTCGATTCCAGGCAGCGACCTGAATAATAATAATAATAATAATAATAATAATAATAACAACATCGAAAAATACCTTAGGAATGAAAACCCAGGTTCGAAATTTCATAATTACTATAAATTTATTTTATTTTAAATGCAAAACAACAAATGCAAAACAACAGCACGTAGGAATCGACGTAAGCTTAAATAATAAACCACGACAGGTGAACCGCAATATAGCGAGGGATTACTGTATACACACGCGCTCACTTATACGAATATATACGTGCATTCACATACATACACATATATAAACATACCTACACTCACACGTATATACTTACAGAGATGGTCATGTCTGCGTACACACGCTTAAACTCACAGTATATATATATATATATATATATATATATATATATCTACTTACACACACACACTCACACCCATACATTTTTTCAATTATATACATATATATGTACACATACATCCATAGACAAAATATCTGCTCTCCTGCGACGAATGGGATTCTGTATAGACATGCTCCTAAATTCTATTTACATCTCTTCAGACATCACTAGACTCAACCACAAAATCATCAAATGAGATCAATATGATTTCTAGCAGTGTCATATGTACTTTAATAAACCTTTAACATTCTCACACCGCATTGAAATCAACGTGCAAAAGGAGATCATATATATTCCTTTTTGTATTTTCTTTTATTTCTGCCATTAAAATGAGAACTATTTAGGCAGATTATGAAAAGAAATTCTGTTACGTTTTCTACACATTATAGAAAGAAAAAACAACAAAGTAACAATTCTTTGATTATGCCTGGTTTCCAGTTATTGTGTTCTCTTTTTAATAGCCATAATTATTTCTTTACAATTTTCGAATGTATATTATTCAGTGATGAGTGTGACTCAATTACAGTGTCTTATCTTGCCCTAGATGCCGCCTTCATAAAAGAAAAAGTTTACTGTGTTATTGAAATGGCTCCATTTCATTACTTCAATGAACATGTTTCATTAAAATCTGTAGTCCATAAAACACGTTTCTTTCTCAGATTAATTGAGAGACGTTAATAACTAAAACATAATAAGTTTGATAGGCTTCAAATCACCTAAAAGAGTCGTTAAAGTTCAAAACTTTAAATAGGTGTCTTTTGTGACGATGCATTTTTAGTTTTAGTGTTAATGAAATAGCTGCGTAGAAAATTTGTCTTTCTTTGTTCGATAGATAGATAGACAGACACACACACACACACACACACACACACACACAGGTAGATAGATAGATAGATAGATAGATAGATAGATAGATAGATAGATAGATAGATAGATAGATAGATAGATGAGGATATAAATATGCATATATATATATATATATATATATATATATATATATATATATATACCTGAACATATATCAATATTTCTTAATGAACATATATCAATATTTCTGCGCGCAGAAATATACACATACAGATAGATAGAGAGAGTAAAAGAGTGTGAGAACGTGAGAGAGAGAGAGAGAGAGAGAGAGAGAGAGAGAGAGAGAGAGAGAGAGAGAGAGAGTGAGAGGCATTACAATATATTAATTGAATGTGGTTCACATAAACACTTTCTCTCGTCGCATATACATAAGGAGAAAAATATGTTCGCACACATTAAAACAGTGAGAAAGTGGAGGGGGGAGAACGAGAGGAACATTAAAACGTCTGACATCAAATAAGTCAGCGTCGAATCGGCGGCGTCAAAAGGGTAACGCCAAGATGGCTGCGCCAAACGTGTACTCACTATGATGGAAGATAAGGAAGAAAGCGGGAATAGAACGTTTGTGGATCATGGACTGGCGTGTGCTAGTGGGGACTTCAGCCTAATTATTCAAGTGAACGTCATTGATATATGAT
>NC_068981.1:174221648-174223627 GCF_001194135.2 Octopus bimaculoides | reverse complement strand
ATATATATATGTATGTATGTATATACACACACACACACACACACACACACACATATATATATATATATATAGGGACACTTAATTATCAGTATATTACCCTCTTCAAATTGTTTAAAAGTTTTTATTTCTGTCAGATCTCCCATGGGAGATAAAATGCTTACATAAGCGCAAGAAATGAAATGATGTGCATTGTTAGCGTAATAAAAATTTAGAAATTGCCAAGTGTCTTGATCTGATGGCATACGATCTAATTTGTGCTTTTTTCTGTTGATAAGCATAACTACAAAATTGTTTTCCTGTCTGAATGATCAAAATAATGTTGCGATATAGTGAGTGTAAATCTTCTCTGCTCTAGTCTGTTGACGTGATTCTAGTGAGATGAAATTGAACACGCTTGTGATCTTCGCAGCAGAAATATGTTTCTGTTTTCACTGTTGTTACAGCTGCTGTTGTTGGGGACATCATTGTCGTTGCCATTATTGCTTCTCATGGTGCTGATGAGTGGTGATAATGGTTGTGGTAGCGGTAGTCGTGGTCGTAGTGGTAGTCGTGGCCGTAGAGGTAGTCGTGGTCGTGGTCGTGGTCGTGGACGTAGTGCTACTATTGCTGCTGCTGTTGCTACTGCGGCTGTTGCTGCTGTTGTAACAAATACTGTTGCTACTGATGTTGCTGCAACTATTTTTACCTTCTACTACGTCTGTAGTATTGCATAATGGGAGACGACTGCAAAAGACTGTTTCGTCTTCTACACATTATCCTTCCGTCCTCTCTTAGTAACAGTATTACAAAGATTATGCCATTTGAAATTTTATGGGAGTTGTTTCGAAAAATTTTCTTGTTTTTTTTTTAAAGAAATTATGCTCGATAGAGCGAGTAACAAAATGGCTCATCGGTCATTTATGATTCTGGTTAAAAACAAACAGGAGTAAAACAACTGAATCAACAAAAATAGGCTTCTAAAAAGGAAGAAAGAGTACAAACTCATGATGCTTCCAACACATATTCAGCTTCGGCGTTAAATAACAGCAATAAGAATGATGATGAAGATATTAACAACAACAACAACAACAACAACAACAACAACAACAACAATAATAATAATAATAATAATAATAATAATAATAATAATAATAATAATAATAATAATAATAATAACATAACTGCAAAGTAACGAGATTCAAAATTAAATTCCTATCTATATTCATAAAACTATTAATCATTTTGTAAAACATGTTCACAAGACTTATTACTCTCTCGCAAAAATACATACAAACAGATTTTATAAAAGCCTACTCATTTAACGTACATTCCGACAAAATATATTCTCCACCAAAGATTTTCTGGCGTTTCTCTTTTTTTTTTTTAGTTATTGCTTGTTTCTGTTGTCGTTTTGCGAGATATTTTTTATCTATTTTACTTTCTAACATTTTACAGTATTTTACTTTGTTTTTTTTGTTTTTTTGTTTTTTTGCGTTGTGGTGGTGTAGGAGGAGAAGCACAATTTAATACAAATAAATCCCCTCAAAATATAGCTAAAAACAAATAATATAATGTTTGATTGCTTCGAGATGGAATAAAATTATGGTAACAGTATTGGTTTCGAAAATATTCAGTCCTATTATTAATGAAAAAAAAATGTCTCTTCAATTACTGTCGGTCACGACATACAATCATTATGGCTTACAGAGTAGCTGAAAAATATCAATCGACGGAGATAAACATACATTGCCATTTGGAAGTCGAAGCTAGTTGGCTACGGCATATATAATTAACTGTTGGTGTAGGGCTAATTCTATGTGCAGGTGTATGTATATATCCGATTGCGTGCACACATGTATATGTGTGTATATATGTATGTGTGTGCGTACGTATATATATATATATATGTATGTATGTATGTATGTATGTATGTATGTATGTATGCATGTGTGTAAATATATATTCATGTATATATATATGTATATGTATATATATATATA
>NC_068981.1:174216414-174221476 GCF_001194135.2 Octopus bimaculoides | reverse complement strand
TATATATGGTTTACTGTCACAAACATACTCAAACACATAAATGTAGGGATTTAATTTGCAGATAAAAATGGTTTATATGTGCATATCTATATGTTCTTATCTGCATTAATCTTTTTAGTATATTAGTTTATATTCCAAGTAATATATATATATTAAAGCAATTATCCACATATGTGAGCATGTAGGTATATGCACATACATGTATAGTTATATACGCTCACACACCTAACAGAACAGGAACAAAATTGTCTCACAATTTCTCCATAAATGCAACAGAGCTAATCTTATAATAGTCACTTATCATTAAACAAATTAATATATCTTCTCCTTGATGTATTGATCACCTTACGTTGATTGTGCTTCCCTTCTTCTCTAAAAGAAATACCAGCTATAATTACACATACACACACATACAGACACACATACATACAGTCACGCATATATATGTGTGTGTGTGTGTCTGTGTGTGTGTTTGTGTGTGTGTATGTGTTGTGTGTGTGTATGTGTTGTGTGTGTGAAGGTTGAGTGAAAGATTGAAAGATAGATAGATAGATAGATAAATAGATAGATAGATAGATAGATAGATAGATAGATAGATAGATAGATAGATACATTTCTTTTATTAGCCACACAGGGCTCAACAAAGATGGGACGAATACAATGTAGAGCTTTTCTTTTTAGGAGGAGGAAGGAAGAGAAACAAAAAAGTAGGGGAGGGTGTCGATCAAAAGGGATCGTAGGAAGGAAAAAAGGGGGGAGTTCGATCAAAAGGGACAGAGAGAAAAAAAAGAAAAAAAAGCGATCAATAGGGATCGTGTATCACAGTAATGTTCTGGTGTAAAAAGAGGGGAGGACAGTTTAGATTTAGCCGTGGAAAGAAAAACCTACGGAAAAGACCACGGTAACCTTGGTAGGTAGATAGATAGATAGATAGATAGATAGATAGATAGATAGATAGATAGATAGATAGATAGATAGATTGAGAGATAGACAGATAGAGAGTGAGAGAGATTCTGAGCGTATCTGTTCATTGGAACACGATTAGGCCATTAAGAATAGAGAACTCGAAGTATTGAGTCTCAGTGTCTATAGAGTTTATAATAATAATCATACATATATATGTGTATGTAAATGTACGTGCACGCGCACCTTCGTTTGGGGATCGCCAATACTTTATTATCTCCCCTTGTTTCTACCTCTCCTGTCAAAGCCCTTTTTTCCCAAGCAGACAACCATGCTTGATCGCTAAACCTACAAGTTTTTTTTATTCTCTCTGTTTATTTTCTCTTATTCCTTTCTATATGTATGTATGTATGTATGTATGTATGTATGTATGTATGTATGTATGTATGTATGTATGCATGTATGTATGTGTATATATACAGGGAGTGGTAGATAGATAGATAGATATACATATATATGTATGTATGTAAGTATGTGTGTGTGTATGTATGTATGTTTGTATGTATGTATGTATGTATGTATGTATGTATGTATGTATATATGTGTGTATGTATACAGAACATTCACATATTTATTCAAAGCTGTATTTAAAATTCGATATTACATTCCTTACCTTTATAACATTGATCATATAGTTAACAGCTTTCTTACATACAAATGGATCTATTCGTGTCACAA
Organism: Octopus bimaculoides; assembly: GCF_001194135.2. Classification (NCBI taxonomy): domain Eukaryota; kingdom Metazoa; phylum Mollusca; class Cephalopoda; order Octopoda; family Octopodidae; genus Octopus; species Octopus bimaculoides. The sequence goes on along the minus strand of NC_068981.1, from coordinate 174,219,835 downwards.
AAAAATAATTTTGTGGCGCTTACCATTGTAGGGAAAAATATATACATATAAAATTTAACAAAAGCTAATATGAAGTTTACAAAGAGTTATAAAAATGTGTAAGCATTCACAAGAATTTTTCTAGAACATTTGTAGGTATAGTTTTTTTACGTTATTGAAAAGCTCCTGTGAAATTTTGAACGCAAAATCCTGTCAAGAATTCTCACGAAGCACACCAATTCAGTTTTATGAATGGATACGTGTAAAATCTAGTACATAGAGAATAAAAATATATTTAGAAAATTGGCGATAAATTTAAGCCTTTCTTTATTGTGTTTGAATATGTTGTGAATATGTCTTCTGAAATACTTTTCTTCAAATTTACCTACTATAGAATTCATTCTAGCTGGTGGTTTTGTACTGAATGACATGCAAAAACAGTTTTAATTAATTGAAATTTGCCTCTCAGAAGCCAAAAGAAAACAAAAATTTAACATCTATTGTTAGCGATTCACAAAGAAAAAGGTGATAAGTTAGATAAATCAGGAATTAATCTTTCAAAGTACATGTACATTTTTAAACGAAAGAAAAACGGATTCTTTTGTGCACCTAAAGAACACTATGGGTATGCGTCCTTCATCAACAGAATGTAACAAACCAAGAGAATTTTACAAACAGAAAAAGAGTTATGAACTATTTTTGGCCAGTATAATTTGCATAATTAAAAATAAAATGAGCAAAGTGAAATACTTCAAATAAACCAATGACATTAAGTTGGGTAATTATGATAAAGGTCCTGCATTAAATACCGTAGGCAATGATTATAAGTTAATTTACATTTTACTATCAATTGGAGAATGAATACAAACCCTAGCTGCAGTCTTTTTCCTCCCCTAACCATTTTCCCTGCAAATAGTTTGTGCACTGTACTTCCTCCTCTATAAAAAAAGTAGAAACTAAATTCAAAATTCCAACAGTTACTAAACTTATATGAATATATTAACCATTATGTGGTTTATTTTTACAATTTGAAAGTAAAGAAGAGCAGATTGTATTCTTATCGGTTAATTTAAAGTTAAAGCGTCACTATTAAAGGAGACTTTTAATATAATTAAAACTCTTTTACGACAAGAAGAATATAGCCAGTTGTTTATTGCACTATGCCGGTCCTTCTAGCATATATATCAGATACGATATCATACTCATTTTAAAATTAAATCAACTAAGATACGAGTACATATATAATGTTAGGGAGAGTATACATATGAAGGGTTAGTGAGAGTATAATACACTTTGTTTAATTTGTTCATCTGTAGTTTTATGTTATAGCAACTTCAGTAAGTTTTTAAAAAAAACAATCTGTCAACAATGAAACAAGCTTTTTTAATATACTTTAAACATTAGATATCCATTCAGGCACTGTATAGTTATCACAATCTATGAAACTTCAATTAATTTTATTCGTTAAAATTGAATAGCAATCAATCGATGAACATTGTGGGAAACATTATACACAGTTTTGGTTAATAAAATTAACACATAAAGTCGTATTTAGTCTAGCTATCAAAATATATTTGATTATTATCCAAGAGAGAATGCAATCCGTAACTGAATGAACATATTGATTCAGGCTGGAATCATTATCAGTAACATTACATTCATGTTCCACCATATTATTTTATTATAATCCATTCGCTTCGGAAATAATTTATGAGAATATTCTATATTTTAGTGTAGACTTTTTGTCCACTACGCTGTTTTAACTACCGGGTAATAAACATTATGTTTGTAAGGGGGGTCAGACTTTTTTAAGCAAACAGGGTCGTACATACTCTTAAACAACTAACAAAGAAAGATACTGTAGTTTACATACTGCCATTAATAATTGGTTGCAAATATTGTGCATTATAATAAGGTACGCTGTTATCATTATTGTTGTTGCTTTTGTTGTTGTAGTTATTGTAGTTGTTGTTGTTGTTCTCTTTCTTCTTCTTTTTTTTCTTCTTTTTCTTCTTCTTCTTCTTCAAATAGTTATTGCTTCTATTGTTGTTACTCTTCTTGTTTTTAAAGTTGTTTAGCACATGTCTTCTCAGTTTGAGCAGATTTATAATCAAAGGCCCTCCGGATGACTTTTTTTTTTTTTCTTTTTTGCATTCAGAAATAAGTCCAAGAAAGCATGATGCTATGTGCCCTTCCTTCTATAAGAGAATATAGGTTCTAATTTGAGGGAAATTCGTTTGCCATTTCTAGAAAGCCGAGCGGCCATGTACACATTCACTTGTTAGCACACCAGCCATCTAATTGTCTATAAATAAACCTAACAACAGGTTGTCTAATGCTGAGAGACGGACAACAACTGAATGTGGATAATTATGAAAGATGTTATGTATTGCATAAATAAATAAATTTGATGTACAGAAACTCTTTAGACATTTTATGAAGGGGCTTTCTGCGTTATGATCTAAACTCATCGTTGATCCAAACATTCTATTCATTAAATCTTGACTTTATTTTAATCTTTTTAATATAGAATGTTCAAGCGACCGCAGTGCGTCATTCTTTTATTTTTTATCTTTCATTTGTTCCAGTCATTAGATTGTGGTCATGCTGGGGCACTGCCTTGAAGAATTTTAATCGAACGAATCGACCATAGTACTTACTTTTCTTAAAGCCTGGTACCTATTCTATCGGTGTCTTTTGCCGAAGCGCTAAGTTACGAGGACGTAAACACACCGACACCGGTTGTCAAGCGATGGTGGGCTAAAACATGGACACAACGACATACACATGTACGTGTGTGTGTGTGTGTGTACACGACGGGATTCTTTCAGTTTCCATCTACCAAATCCATTCATAAGTCTTCGGCCGGCCCGAGGATATAGTAAAATACACTCGCCCACGGTATCACGCAAGGGGTTGAACCTGGAATCATGCGGTTAGGAATCAAACATCTTACCATACAGCTACGCCTACACCTATTATTCTTCTTATTTAATTCACCCTTCTTAATAGGTAAGAGAGTATTAAAGGTAAAGTTACGATAAACACAAACTTAATTTACAAACATACCAAACTGAATTCTGTAGATCTTTTAGTTTGATGTTTTCTCATTTCTCTCAAAGTCTGTTATTTTGTATGCGATCAAGAATTACATTTGCCTCCAATAATAGTGAACGGTGGTTCGCTATAAAAAGAATATGGCGTGACTATGTGCTAAGAAGTTCGCTTCTCAACCACATGGTTCGGGTTCAGCTCCAATGCGAGGCACCTTGGGCAAATGTCTTCTATTATAGTTACTGACCGGTCAAAGCCTTGTGTGTGGAATTTTGTAGACGGAAAGTAAAAGAAGCCCGTCATGTATATGTGCGTGTGCGTGCGTATGTGTGTATGTTTGCATGTATGTGTGTATGGGTGGTGCCTGTATATATATATATATATATAT
>NC_068981.1:174213166-174215385 GCF_001194135.2 Octopus bimaculoides | reverse complement strand
ATATATATATATATATATATATATATATATATATATATATATACATATATATATATATATACATACATATATGTGTGTGAGTGTGTATATGTGTGTGTATGTTTGTGTATGCTTGTGTATGTTTGTGTATGCGTGTGTGTGTGTGTGTATGCGTATGTGTGTATGCGTGTGTCTTCGTGTTTGTACCTACCACCGCTTGACAATTGGTGTTGGTCTATTAACGCCCCCGTAACATAGTGGCTCGGTGGTCAATGAGAGACCGATGGAATAAGTATCAGATTTAAAAAACAAAAAAAACATAAACGTAAGTACTAGAGTCGATTTGTCCGACTAAACCTTTCATAGCGGCACCTGACCATGGCTGCGGCCCAATGGCTGAAACAAGTAAATAGTTGAAATATTTTCAAAGCAAAATTTAGACAAATTAGATGTTTACGAAGAAGAAACAAAAAAAAAAGGATGTTCAAATACATGGTTTTTAAGCAATCAAATATGAGGAAGTCGGTTTCGTTTACTGTTTAGTTTTTTAATAAAAGGGAACTAAACTAAGCGCAAAATTACCAATTTATTGAAATATTCCTATATATTGATCTCAAATAAAATTAGTTCGTTATATTACAGGATGCCACATACAGACGTAAAACTATATTATGCGTAGTTTTTGTGTACATATTTCATAGATTTGTCGTATATATTTGTTCATGAATGTGTATGTGTATATGTGCATACACATACACACACACATTATACCATATACATATACCACCATGTACATATACCACTGTATCTCGGCAGAGTCGTATATATATATATATATATATATATATATATATATATATATATATATATATATACTACACACATACATATATGCATATATATATATATATTATGTATGTGTGAGGGTGTGTATAAATATGCATCTGGTTTTCTCCTAAATGCAATTATTGCTTATTCACAATAAAAGTCATCGCAACGATGTGGGAAGACGAATAAAGAACAAAAACAATAAATCGATAATGATATTTTAAAAGTACAAACAGTATTTCATTAATGCATCTTAATTGTTTCCTATATTCAATAAACTAACTTGCTAAAACATTAGAAAATAGCATTTATTTCTACAGGAAGTGGATAACCGCATCCGCTTCCGATTCACCGCTGTCAAACGTATTGAGCAAATGTTGATAAAATGATGAATTCTTAAGTACCTTTCTGTATAGATCCACAAAAGCAATATGAGTCGTTGGCAAACCCGTTTCTTAATTCAATTTATTCAAATTATCAATACTCCAGCCGTACGATTACTAAAGTAAATCATTTTTCTGATTTGTTTTTTAGTTTCTATAATTTATTTTCCATTAAACTCTATATACCTGACGTAACTTTTTTATATTTTCATTTGCTTATTTATTCTGTGGTGAAGAGAACAATGAGATGTTGGCAGCTTTACGGAGGGAGAGACAGGCTTTGAGTTGTGTTTTTTTATTATTATTATTTCTGTTCCTTTTTCAATGTTTTCGCTTAGAGTTTTTTGATTGCATGATGTATTTTTTACATTCATTTCTATCTGACGCTAGAGTTGGCGGGGAAAGTAGTGAGACAGACAAAAGCGAAATTAGGGAGGGGATGAGATATAAAATTGCTAATGCCTTTATATTTGCGATTTTATTTCATATTTTATATCGATGTGGGTGGAGCACAAAGAATTTTAATAAAAGCACGTTTTATATTTTTTATTCAATTTTTGCGAGACATACAGTACAAATTAATGATAAATTTTACAACAGTTTAAATAGAAGAGTAACGTCCCTCTCACCTTCAATCTCTATTTTCCTCTCTATCTCTCTTTCTCTATTTCTCTCTCTCTCTCTCTTTCTCTCTTTCTCTCTCTCTCTCTCTCCCTCACTATATATATATTCATACATATGTTCATAGATATATTCACAAACATGTTTATCTACATATATATATGTGTGTGTGTGTGTGTGTGTGTGTGTGTGTGCGTGTGTGTGTGTGTGTGTGTGTACCGGAGTAAACATATAAGTGTGAAACAAGGTGGAAAAGAGAGCACTCAAATACCAGAGGTAGAGTAATATGCTTCATTTAAAAACAGCAGAAATATAACAAAAGTTGTTACTCAGAGTTTCACGTTCCCGTTTGTCGGACAGTTTTGTTAAAACTGTTACATTTCTGTTATATTTCTGCTGCTGCTTTTA
>NC_068981.1:174211117-174213032 GCF_001194135.2 Octopus bimaculoides | reverse complement strand
AGTTCCTGCGTTGTTTTGTTGTTTTGTTGTAACATCCCTGATCCACCCTCCCTGTTTTTATATAATTTTTGCCTTGTTCATCTCCTGACCTTTATGCAACACACCCTAGCTTTTAACGTCTGAATGAAATCGATTTTAATTGCCCTCAGGGGTTAAAATTAAGAAAGCATTATTGTTTAGTATATTCCGAAAAACACTTGTTCAAACCCAACTCTGCGAAAGACTCGGATTACCGTATTTGTACTTAATGAAAAATATATATCGTTTCTTCTTTTTTTCATTTTTTTTTTTTTTTTAGGGTTGAGATTATTAAAGTTTAGAATATTTAAGTGTCCACCCTTTTTACATTGTTCGAGAAAAAAGCAGTTGTTGTTTGGAACTTTTATACATTTTGTGAATATACATTTACTCGTGTAACAGTATATCTCTTCGTCTTGCTTATACACATCAAATTACAGGTTTATAAAGTTTTTGTAAACAAAAAGCATGAATTTAAAGACTAAATTTCACAAACCAAAGAAAAAATGGCAACACTTAAACATTGGCACTCCGTCGGCTACGACGACGAGGGTTCCAGTTAATCCGAGCAACGTAACAGACTGCTCGTGAAATTAACGTACACAGACACGTGTACGCTTAACGTAGTTCTCAGGAAGATTCAGAGTGACACAGAATGTGACAAGGTGGGCCCTTTGAAATACAGGTACTACTCATTTTTGCCAGTTGAGTGGACGGGAGCAACGTGAAATAAAGTGTCTTGCTCAAGTTCACAACGCATCGCCAGTAATCAAACTCTTGACCTTATTATCATGAGCCAAATACCCCTAACCACTAAGCCACGCGCCTTCACTGGCAACACTTAAACAAGCACAGATATTTACACTTCACGGTGGGGAAAATACAATTTCACAAACAGTAATCAACAATAAAGGCAATGAAAACGTTGCCTACCAAAATGTCATTCTGAATACGGGCCAATTCCCATGAAAATAAAGATTTTTTGGTAGGTCTGTAACGAAACCGCCTGGTCCTTTGAAGACTCTATCAATTTGTGATTTGATCTATCTTTGAATACACTGAAACCAAGATTTTGCATCTGGACTTCGGACAAAGAAGCAGGGAGAACTTTTCAAACTTATGAATTTTTTTCCGTGTCCCAACTCGTTCTAGAGTCAACGAGACAGACGAAATGTGATGTTGGACGTAGTATTGAGCAACCACTCTAGCACTAATCATAATATCACAGTCGAATAGACCTACCTGCCAGATCATGATACGAAATTGCGTAGCCTCCAGCTATCGAAAAGTGAGAGGTCTTCAACTAAATAGATGAAAGGAACTCTGATATATGTGTGGTATTGTGATTTCTGTTAAAGAGAGAAGATATTTGAGACTATATATGCTTGGCTTGAAGACGGAGGACGAGAAAAGGCAGAAGATTGTGTCAGAACCTCACAAACTTGCACAGAGTCTCGTATCGCGATATACGAAAGATAAGTGTCAATGCTACAGACATCAGCTGTAACACTGACCCTTGGTTCGCGACTACCTTTGCACCTTTGTGGCACAGTAAAGGTAAGTTGAGAACATCGATGTGACCGAAAACGATATGTGGTAAAGTGGTGTCTGCATGGACATGCAGATCGTAATGGTCTCTGGAGCCTACAGAGCCACTCTGTATTCCCACTATCATCACTGTTTTCAGTTATGGCTTTATTGATCGGTAGCTTTACAGCCGTATGAGCCCTTGCAGCATCCCTTCTACTCTTCTGGAAACAGGTAGTTTTCTTCCAGATGTTTGCCCATTCTCTGCGACATTATTGTTATTATTATTATTATTATTATTATTATTATTATTATTATTATTATTATTATTAATAATAATATAGAAAGGATTGAGGTAACTCCTCCTGAA
>NC_068981.1:174207145-174210832 GCF_001194135.2 Octopus bimaculoides | reverse complement strand
TTTTTGAACCAGTGGAAGACACGCAAGATGTCGAAATATTGTTCACAAGATAGCAAATGGCACTCTTCTTTTAATTTTGACTCTATATCTTCAGGAGGAGTTACCTCAATCCTTTCTATATTAACCAAAATGAAGTAGATTGACAAATTTATTTTTTGAACCAGTGGAAGACACGCAAGATGTCGAAATATTGTTGAAATATTGATGAAAACTCACAGCTTATTTTGCTGGGTATGATGGAAAGTGTCAGCTGTCCACAGCCAGCAGACTAAGGTCATGCTTCAAAAACCCTGCGAAGAATTCTTGCAGTTCCAAATAGATGTTCTATGGTCAAGTAATTCCAAATAGATGTTCTATGGTCAAGTAATTGCACTGGATCAATGCATCCTACAGGATTTTGCAATTCTCATTCTCGGTGACTCCTGGGGTTTTCTCATACCACGTCTTTGCTCTTTGTAGGCTGTGATTTCCACAGAGCTCCCAATAGATCATTCTTGCCACATTGTTATGGCGCCTTTTGTATTCGCGTTGTGCCAATTTCGGGGCATTCGCTAACGATGTGCCATACCATTTCATTCATTATTTTTTTTTTTTTTTAATTTCCGGTTTTGTTGTAACTCTTGAAGTCTTTCATGCGTAGCGGGCTTACAGCCTGCAGCCTACGGCACATGCTATCTTTTCTTTTTAGCTGTCTAATACTCTCCTGGTTATTCTGGTCGTGCCAAGGGGGCAAAACTTTTGTGATAATTCTACTGGGCACTCTATTCCGATTTTCTTTATATTCGTCTTTACAACTTCTGATACTGTCTCCAAGGAACCAACAATAATTGGCACTATCTTCGCTTTCTTCATTTTTCAAAGCCTAACTACTTTGTACTTAAGAGGATTGGATAGTATATATCTATCTTTTCGCCTTCCATTTTGAGCATTCGTAGGTCAAAGGGACACATAACATCAACTATTTCGTACATGTGATGCATCTTGTCCACCGCCACTAGGTACGGTCTGTTATGCTCTTACACCTGATCTGTTTGGATTGGGAAGTCCCAGAGTATTCTGCAAGCCTCCGACTCCGCCACTCTCTGCGGTTTGTGCTCATACCACGTCTTGCCTCTCTCTAGTCCCACTTTCCGCACAGTTTCCAATGTAGCACTTTTGCTACCTCATCGTCTCGCCACAACTTGTAGAGGTTTTGGGCAAATCTAGACATTCATTCGCAATATAGGCAATGGTTTGTTTCTTCCGCTCTATTACAGATGCGGCACAGTGGAGACCCTTACCCAGTATACCAGGCAGTGGGCACGAACCCTAAGTAACTTGAGTTTGAAGTGAATTTCTCAACCGTTCGGCCATGCTTTGTTCAGAATACTTCATTAACGGTGCTGTAAGCAGTTGTAGTGATCCCTAAGCGTCATAATTCATTCGGCTCAACAATACTGACAAGGGATTCACTAACAAAGAAAAGGTAGAGTAAGGGGAAACGGTTACTCTAGGCAGGATATATTGTTGATATCAAATTAGTTTAGTTTTTTTTTTTGTTTTTTCATTTTGCTTATTATTTTTTCTGGCGATTGCTGTATTTTCTTCGAGAAGCGGCTTGGTCAAACAAAATTTAATAAAGATTTTAATGATATTGACTATATATCAAATACAAGATTAATTCACTCAATCTTTCGCCATCTCACTTTATTCTTTATCTTTTTATAACCTTTCTCTCTCTTTCTCTCTCTCCCTCTCTCTCTCTCTCTCTCTTTATCTGTCTCTCTCTCTCTCTCTCTCTCTCTCTCTTTCTCACTCTCCCTATTTCTCTCTCTCCCTCTTTCTCTCTTTATCACTTTCACTCTCTCTCTATCTCTGTATCTATTTATCAAACTTTATTTAATGCCAGCAGAATAAACACAGTAAAATACAAACAGATAAAAAAAAAACATGCACACAAAACACCACCTACACACTGAGGCATGCACTTAACTACACACACATACACTCACACACGCACACATACGCACACGCATACACACATACACACACAAGGGCATTTGTTAGAAAACGCATTCGTATTACAATATAAGGTCTTTCGCTTCTTAGTGTATTGGATTCCAGTTTCACCTTCTGGTTACAATACTTTGCAGAGGTTTCCCAAGCGAGAAACTCCATCTTATGCAAACACTGAGACAACAGTTAAATGATGTTAATCATCATTACTATGATCCTAATTATAATGATAATCATCGTCATCACCATCATCATCATCATCATGATAAATATGTTGGTTGTGTGTCGTGAATACAATGAAGATCATGAACAGCATCGGTATCATCATCATCATCATCATCATCATCATCATCATCGCCATTGATGTCATGGTAATAGTGGTTTTACTTGCAGTTGTGTCGTGTCATTAATGCTTGCATTGCTGTTGCTGTTGGGGGTTACTTATGATGATGGTAGTATGTAGCATGATGGTGGTGGTTGGCACTCCGTCGGTTACGACGACGTCGAGGGTTCCAGTTGATCCGATCAATGGAACAGCCTGCTCGTGAAATTGAACGTGCAAGTGGCTGAGCACTCCACAGACACGTGTACCCCTAATGTAGTTCTCGGGGATATTCAGCGTGACACAGTGTGACAAGGCTGACCCTTTAAATTACAGGCACAACAGAAACAGGAAGTAAGAGCGAAAGAAAATTGTGGTGAAAGAGTACAGCAGGGTTCGCGACCTTCCCCTGCAGGAGCCTCGTGGAACTTTAGGTGTTTTCGCTCAATAAACACTCACAACGCCCGGTCTGGGAATCGAAACCGCGATCCTACGACCGCGAGTCCGCTGCCCTAACCACTGGGTCATTGCGCTTCCACAGTATGATGGTAGCAGGAGTTGGGTGTAACTGTAGTTATGATGGTGGTCGTGATAATAGTTGCAGTAGTAGTAATGATGGGAATGACGTTGATAGCGAGTCGCCGATATAGATGTCCCCGTGTTTTATGATAACGGTATGATTCACAGATTTATCGGCCGTCCTTCATAACCAGATGAGGTAAAACATGAGCAGAACTTTACAAGAATGCGACTGTATACCTGAAGAACTTTAAACTCGAGAATTTCGTGTTGTAAATCGAAACCTCTGTTAATTCAGGGACTTCATCGTTACAATATTAGAATTAATAAGTTCTGCTAGAGTTAATCTTTCCACGGTGGACACACATCAGGTACTGTCATCTGCTAGGGACAAATTGGCCAGCAGTTTTGGACAGGACCAGAATGTTTATAACTATATTTAGCTTCCACAATATTTGTGAAGCAATTTCTTTTATTCCTTTGTATACCCACTTGTGAGTGCGTGTATGTATATATATATATATATATATATATATATATATATATATATATCTTTTACTCTTTTACTCTTTTACTTGTTTCAGTCATTTGACTGCGGCCATGCTGGAGTACCACCTTTAGTCGAACAAATCAACCCCAGGTCTTATTCTTTTGGATGCCTAGTACTTATTCTATCGGACTCTTTTGCCGAACCGCTAAGTTACGGGGACATAAACACACCAGCATCGGTTGTCAAGCGATGTTGGGGGAGGGACAAACACAGACACACAAACATATACACACAAATACATATATATATATACAACGCTATAGTGTGCATCGTGTTCAGAACACATAAAAAATTACATCAA
>NC_068981.1:174202515-174207078 GCF_001194135.2 Octopus bimaculoides | reverse complement strand
ATATATATATATATATATATATATATATATATATATATATACAACGCTATAGTGTGCATCGTGTTCAGAACACATAAAAAATTACATCAAAACCCTGTATGACATATATTCCGAATCTACATCTATTGTCACACTGTAAACATCTACGGTTGAATCACTTGTTGTATAGACTATAATATATATAGATAGAGAGCCACATAATTCAGAAAAATAAAAACGACAGCAGAACAGCATTATTGATATCTCAATAAATTCATTTCCTACGTTCGTTTCAACAATGCAGTGCTGCACACCTCTAAGCAACGCTTGCCTCGTTTCATCAGGGAAATACAAATATAAAGAAATATGAAGAATAGTTTGATTGCTATCTTTTATAACTAGAAGAAAGGTTTATAAGTTAAATTAAGCCTTCTTTCTATCTTATAGAAGTTGGTAGTCAAATTATTTTTCATGCTTCTTTATATTTCTGTTTCCTTAGATGAGATTATGCAAACGTTGCGTAGAGATGCAGCGGCGTTGCATTATCGAAACGAACCTAGGAAATGAATCTCTTGTAGCACAATGATGTTATTTTCCTGTTTTCCTTACACACACACACACACAGACACACACACACACGTGTGTGTGTGTGTGTGTGTGTTTCTTCATTAATACTATCTGTTTTTGTATTGATTTATTTTTTTCACCTTCTGCCGAAACAGCATCAACTTGATTTTATTTCTTTATAGAAGTCTATTATTCGATGTTGTTTCACTGAAAATCAAATTTTGAATTTCTTGCATCTGAACTTGTCTAATTGTTACAGTATAATAGAGTTAAATACTATTAGTATACCGCTTTCAATCTTTTACACTTATCGTTTTCCCATTTCTCCTTTCACATCTACTTTGTTTACTTTTTCTTATTCATTATCTTTTTTTCGTTTCTTTTACTTGCTGGTGTTCTACCGCTTCATCTTATCATCATCATCACCATCATTATTACCATCATCATCATCATCATCATCATCATCATCATCATTGAAATGGTGAGCTATCAGAATAGTTGCTACGCTGGACAAAATGCCTAACAGCTTTTCTCCCGGTTTTACATTCTGAGTTCAAATTCTGCCGATGTCGACTTTACCTTTCATCCTCTGCAGGTCGATGAATTAAGTACTAGTGAAACACTTTGGTCGATGTAATCGATTAGTACCCTCCCCTCAATTGTCAGGTCTAATGCATTTAAAAGAAAGGATTATTATCATTATTATTGTTTTACTTCTAAGGACGTTCAGTCTTGTTTGTTCTGGTAGACCCTGTGAGAGCGGTCAGCAGCCTGCTGTCAGAGGTCTCACAGGGTCTGTTCCCGGACATTATGAGCTTAATTATCGTGGAAGACATTCAACATTGTTGTTGCTATTATTGTTATAAGGCAGCGATCTGGTATAATCGTTACCACATCGGACAAAAATGCTTAGCGGCATTTCGTCCGCCTTTACGTTCTCAGTTCAAATTCTGCCGAGGTTGACTTTGCCTTTCATCCTCTCGGTCTCGATAAAATTAGTACCTGTTACGCACTGGAGTCGATATAATCGACTATCCCTCCCTAAATTTCAGGCCTTGTTCCTATAGTAGAAATACACAAAACTTCTATTTTTTAGTCATTTTATTTTACCTGGAAAATTTTTTCTTGTGTTTATATTTTATTCAATATACCTTCTTCTACTGGAGAAGTGAAAATGAAAGCTACAATTCAAAAGAAGTGCTATTGGATACGCTCTAAATACTAAAAGAAATAATTTTCGAATACTCGAAAACGGATGTTAAAAAGGTTATGCAGATGTTTTTTTGCTTTGGGGGTTTTTGTTTATTTATTTTTAACAGAAAAGGTTAGAATCAGACAAATAAATACACTCACAGACACAGACAGTCACAATCTAATAGCCAAAACTGCAAACATGCAGTACATAAACTGAACAAAAACAGCAACAAAAACAAGGCAAACTTGTACGATATTAACAAAATTATCGGCAAACTTTTTCGCTCGTTTAAAACAAAATGGAAGTTTAATACATGAATCGAATCCAGTCAAAGAAAGAAGTGTGACAGTGTTATATCACGACAACGAGTACATAATTACCTGAGGAATGTATCTAGAAATGAACAAGGCGAAAGTTACAGAACTCAGCTACACGAAAGCGCAAGTAGATTCCATATTCCCTCCAAAGAACAGTCAAAGGAATTTCTCGATGATGTGTAGTCCATTAATATAGGCAGGCAAGAAAGCTGGCCAAACTGGTGTTGCTCATATTGATTTATAAGTGAAGCCTGTGATATAAGGGATCATGCAAGACGATGGCCAATGAGGAGGACATTGGGGATGTCGTCATCTCTCGACTCTTTTTCATTCTTCTTTCATGTTATGGATAGATGGCGGGCACCGAAGTGACATAGAATGATATGTGGTCTGATGGAGACATGAGGAGCCTAATTTTCCCCTGATGACCGCAGAGTTGCCCCAAATCTGTACCCCGTTACAGGTACAGATAGAAAAAAAACGATAAAACCTATGATGACAATGCAGAAAGTTCAACTGTTACATGTGTGGTACTAGGAGCCATTTGAATATTTTTCAGTTCAGAAAAGCTGAAAAGTTAGAGAAAGAGAGAATCGGACAAAAGCGGGTGCACCAAAAACAATAGTAAGTAATAGAAGCTGCTGTTTTCCAGAGCACCACTTCTCGCAGTTCCGAAGGTAACAGAAGAGATCGCTTCGCCTCGGTGCCAGGATCCGAAGACCAAGAGATACTTCTCCATCATCTTACGATGGTCAGAAAGAGATGGAGGACAGACAGAACTGTTAAACTGCTCAGGGTATTGAAAAACTAAAAGAAAAAAAACTCCCTCACCCCATAATGTAAATACAAGTGGAAAATAATAGGGTATACAAGAGAACTCATCGAGTAACTTGTAGCTGACAGATGGATGATTTAATAGAAGCCCTTATCAATCTGAAATTGATGCTTGATCCATGTAAGCGGAAGACGAAGGAGTGATAACGTGCAGGTTAAAGCCGAGATGGATGTTTAAGATATGAAATATGCATACGACATACTGCTAATGAGAACTAATTTAAAGAGCTTATGGTCAGTTTTACATTAATCAATATGATCGTTCTGCTGGCTTTGACATCTGAATTATTCAGAACTAAATAGTTTGCAAACTGGCCCTATGGAAGTGGAAGGTGATCACGAATATAAGGTGCCTTCATTAAACACAGGTCGTAGCTATCAGTTCCTATTTTACTTAGGCAGGGGAGGCAATTTCTTCTGCCTGGTGGTTTTAGTGAAAAGGGTGGTGCTGTAGACGAGGTTGAAATGATAGTGAGTAGACACTATCGTCTTGAGTTAAGCCCTCTTCTAATTTTTCAAATTGCACTTGGAAAGGAAAATGAGAAAGAAGGGAGAAGTGCTCTCCTCGAGTATATATATCAAATGATGACTATATATCACTTCAGAAATTCTTGGCTTCGCTGTGCTATCGGTTGGCAGTGCAAGTTCGAGATAAACTCTACAGGCAGGCTCATGTCGTCAGTTGAACCTTTCTCAGCATTTTTGATCTGAGAAGCTGCGTCGAACAGGTGTTGTCGCATGTCGAACAGGCCCGACAATTAGCCGATTCTGTTGAAGAGATTTCCGCTGCCTCTTTAGTTAAGAATGCAGGCAGATTGCCGCTATCTGGAGGCTCTGATAAAAGACTCAGTGAAGGAAGCGAGACTGAAAGAATTGAGAGCGGGCGTCATCCCCTTTCTTCTATTATCATTTTTTTTCAAATACCGCTTAGAGATAAGGATGGGAATATAGAGGGAGTTACGTCTTTCCATTATATTTTCTGAAAGGTATATTTTGAGTGGTGAATTTTATGCAAGTAATTAAACTTCTTCTCAGCAAGCGCCTGTAGATCACAACTGGGAGAAGGCTATTGTAGTTAGCATTAGGATTAACGCGAAATATGTGGAAACGTTTCTTTTCATTTCTCTTTTTCTATACTGAGGGTTTTCATGTTTTTTCCTTTCTCAGATTGAACTCTTACAGCCCTTTGCATATCATTCTGTGTCACTTTGGTGCCCGCCATCTATCCATAACATGAAAGAAGAATGAAAAAGAGTCGAGAGATGACGACATCCCCAATGTCCTCCCCACTGGCCATAGTCTTGCATCATCCCTTATATCACAGTCCTAACTTATGAATCAGTATGAGCAACACCAGTTTGGCCTGCTTTCTTGCCTGCCTATATCACTGGAATACACATCATCGAGAAATTCCTTTAACTGTTCTTTGGAGAGAATATGGAATCTTATCGAAATCAACTTGTCTATCGTTCCTCCGGTGTCGATAAAATAAAGTAGCTGGTATCGATAGTATTAACAAAACCCTTCCTCCCAAATGTGTGATCTTGTGCCTATATTAGAAATGGTTGTCATTTCAAATTAAGTAGTAGTAGTAGTAGTAGTAGTAGTAGTAGTAGTAGTAGTAGTAGTAGTAGTGGTGGTGGTGGTGGTGGTGATGGTGGTGGTGGTGGT
>NC_068981.1:174196387-174201518 GCF_001194135.2 Octopus bimaculoides | reverse complement strand
TTTTTTTTTTTTTTTTTTTTGATAGTATTGGAAGGATAGTGGATTGAATAAACACCAGTGTGTAGCTATTTGTTATTCTACAAGCCTCTGTGAGAGGACAAGCAGTGTAATCCGTAGCAGTGTTTGTACTCAGGTTATTGTTGGTGGTGTTGTTGTTGTAATTGCTGTTGTAATTGTTACTGCTGTTGTTGCTGTTGCTGCTGCTGCTGCTGTTGTTGTTATTGTTGGTGGTGGTGGTGGTGGTGGTGGTGGTGGTGTTTAGCCCTAGTTCAACTCTGACCGAGCGAACAAAATTTATGATCAAAGAAATTCCATGATTATCTCTTCTCTTTTATTTTAATGAGAGGACATTACCCAGAGTGCCGCCTACCAACCTGAGACGATAGAGTGATTTGAAGACAATTCGACTGCTATTGCTAGTAGGTCGAACGACCATATAAAGATTCCTTTACTTGCTTGTTCGTAACCAGATTCTACAGAGACGGAATTTAGTAACGATGTCGTACATTGGTACGGGCTACCATAAATTGTGTACGGACAGAGAGAGAGGAAATTTATGGAATCTATTCTATATTGATTCGATTTTCAGCATTTTTATATCACCTGGGAGGATGTAGACGAAGGTTAACTTTGTAGGGGATATGAGATGAGAACGCATATGAACATAACTAAACAGCCCAAGGGATTTTTATCCTACACTTTACAGTAATACTCGGCGTCGTCGAAGCGAGTATTATTATTGCAAAAATATACTGCATTTTCTGAACGAGTGTAGAGTGATTTTGTCACCCGGCAGGTGCAGGAGTGGTTGTGTGGTAAGTAGCTTGCTTACCAACCACATGGTTCCGAGTTCAGTCCCACTGCGTGCCACCTTGGGCAAGTGTCTTCTACTATAGCCTTGGGCTGACCAAAGCCTTGTGAGTGGATTTGGTAGACGGAAACTGAAAGAAGCCCGTCGTATATATATGTGTGTGTGTGTGTGTGTGTGTTTGTGTGTGTGTGTGTGTGTGTGTGTGTGTGTGTGTGTCCCCAACTTTGCTTGACAACCGATGGTGATGTGCTTACGACCCCGTAACTTAGCGGTTCAGCAAAAGAGACCGATAGAATAAGTACTAGGCTTACAAAGCATAAGTCCTGGGGTCGATTTGCTCGACTAAAGGCGGTGCTCCAGCATGGCCGCAGTCAAATGACTGAAAAAAGTAAAAAAAAAAAAGAGAAAGCTAAATTTCCCCTGTTGCAATACCAAGCCAAGTCAATTTGGGAATTTTCCATTATCTCCGACATGAAAGCCCTCCAAGAAAGACTAGACAGAGTTTTTCATTGACGCTCAGTCTCACTCTAAAGCCATAGTAACTCATATCCACCCACATCAGAAACAGCATCTAGGAACCCCTTGTAAAGGACGTTAGCGTTAAATGAAAGAAGCTTTCGGCCTTTGAGTTACTTTGTAGCTTCTACCGCTCAAAAATAAAAAATATACACACTCATATTTTGAGTTCTATTTCTTTTGTCTGTGCTACCAAATGTGTGTGCACGCGCACGTGTGTGTTTGTGTGTGTGTGTGTGCGTGCGCGTGCTTGCGTAAGTGTGTCTTCATGAAAAATATAATCCTTAAAGCAACAGCACCTGCTGTTGTTACTACTACTACTACTACTACTACTACTACTATTACTACTACTACTACTACTACTACTACTACTACTACTACTACTATTGCCACTACTACTACTACTTCCACCCAGGCAGTAATTTGTCACGGAATTTTCTGTTGCATATGCATAGTTTACTGTTCCGTTAAGGTAGGATCAACAAAAATATACTTCATCAAGTGAGAGATAAATATCTTTTAATGTATACTGTATTAAAATAAGAGCTACAAGCAGTTTCTTGCGATAAAGACATGTGGTAAGGTAGATTTTTCTAATGTACCTTGATTCGTTTTATCTTTCGGATAGAACAAGCCATGACCCCAGAGCCAAAAGATTGTCTGGAAACACAAGGCACGTTATAAAAATCTGTCTAACAACGTGTCTCTATGGCAAGAAACTATAGGAACCTCTTACTTTAATACGGTATGCATTAAATGGTATACACATTTAATTGTGTATATATATATATATATGTATGTATGTATGTATGTATGTATTATGTCCCCCAGACTGAGTCAAAAGCTTTTTGATATTTCAAATTTTAATTAACCATTCAAATAAATTACATAAGAAAAGTGCTAACTTACCAAAATATATACCATCATATTCTATTGTCTGTTTACCATCGCTGTGCCAGAACATCAATTCCATGTTTATTAGATGCAAAAAATCTCCTTGCATCTTCTTTCAACTTCATCCACTTTACGTTTTTTTGCCAAGATCCCAAATTCAGCCATACTTTGCTCCAGAATAGTCGGTATGTACCCTGTTGCTCCAATAATAATAGGTATGAAGCTGAAAGTGCATCTTGAGTACTGGATTTGCAAACTCAATAGTCCAGTATTTTTCTAACTACGATAGCGTCCAGAGGGCAGCTGATTTCCACAGCAGAACATATCTTATCCTTGTGGTCCCACACAACAGTATCTGGCTAGTTGTGTTCCAATCGGTTGACTAGTTTAATTTCTGAGTTCCACCAACATTCTTTTGACCGATCGGTCTCAATATAGTCAATTTTCTCTGTAGCTGTTTTCTTCTATACGTGTATGTATGTATGTATGTATGTATGTATGTATGTATGTATGTATGTATGTATGTATGTATGCATGTATGTATGTATGCAATATTGCAAATTATTTATGGGTTTTTTTTTCTTTTTCGCAGCTTATTTTATCGATTGGCCAAAATTTAATAAGAAATAATTTTATTTTCAATAAGTAGCATACTTGAGAGAAGAAAAATTTTTTTAATCTTAAATAAAAAATATGTTTAAGAATAAAATAAATTCATAAAATATCTTACGGACATAAAGTAATGAAATTTCTTTTGCATTTAAAAAAAAATTTCTTTTTTCTTTGTTACTGATATTTTCCAACATAAATAAAACTTTTTTTAAAAAGGTGTTGTATTTAGAATATCTCGCATTATTCGAGTTTTTGTCATAGGTCTGTTTTGAGATAGAATGGACTTTTGTCTAACAACAGTTGCTTCTGATAGGATCCTATCGAGGAGGTTCCTAAGCACTCTACCTACCACGACCCTCCCAAGAATAGTGGGCAGAGATGGATGGATGGGTGGACTCTTGTACCAATATGAAATAAGATACGAGCTTCAACCCAACATGGGTGAGGTAACCACCTTCCATGTTGTTCCTGTAGATTTTCACAATGACGCTGAGGTGACTTGTTCAAACCCGAATCCTAGGCTGGCTAAATTGATATCCCAGACTGTTCAGACGCCAGAATATCCCTCTCGACCTCGCAGGATAAGTCCTCAGGAGTGAAGAGCACTACATTTTGACATCAGTTTGACAGCAGAAGTTGCCAGACGAATAATGAGTTGAACACTAGACTACCTTAAGCGTTCTGCTCCAGATTTATTGTAAGGGTTGCTCTCTAGCCTTTGTGAGATAAGGCAGTAAGGTTTTTTTTACCCATTATGGGGTATCCGTAACCCTGGCTAGGGGCCCACACTAGATACACCTGTCCAGGGTCAGCATCAGTAGAGACTGAGATTACTTGCCGCTACTTCAGCTTAGCAAATAATTAATCATCTAAAAATGACTGCTGTATTGGTATGACTGTTAGGGCATCTGAAAAAATACCTTGTGGTATTTAGTTAGTTATTTTCCATTCTGAGTTCAATTCCTGTCGAGGTCAACTTTGCCTTTCATCCTTCCGGGTGTCGATGAAATGTTACTATTCAAATAGTGGTATTAGTGGTTTCGACTAACCTCCTTTCTGCAAAATTGCCAGACTTGTGTCTAATTTTAAAGCGTTCAAATGTATAATGAAGACACGAAATAGTTAGAATCTGCAGATGGCAAACAAAATACGTGCAGTTTTTGTCCTTATGTTTTGAGGTGAAATCCCACCGGTATAACCTTCCATCTTTCCGGAGATAGTTACATTAAGTTCCAAGAAAACACTAAAAGTACTTCAGCAAAACACTAAAAGTGCTCCAGCAAAACACTAAAAGTGTTCCAGCAAAACACTGAAAGTCGCTGCCCCTTCTCCAAAAATCTGAAATTTGCACTAAGGATAGAAAATCATTATTAAACTGTTATTAGTTGATCATGTAAGGAAGAGGGTAGGTTGTCCTGCAATATTTAGCTATTTCTCCTCGTGTTCTATGTTCAAATACCGCCATCGTCAGTATTACAGTTCATCTGTCTATAAAACAAAGTACTGGAATCAATTTAATGTATTAACCCCTCCCTCAAAATTGTAACCGCGCACCTACGCTAGAAATGATTTACTAATCATAACAGAATGTCGAATGGCTGAAACGGTGATGAGACATATTACGATTTTCGCAGTATTTAGTGACGTTTATTTATGTTTGAGTTCAAATCCTAATGAAGTCAGGAATTTTTGCATTTCAATTTTACAGTTACAAGCGCTCATCTTTCCGGAGTCGATGCAAAAAGTACCACTCAAGTAGTAATATTGGTTTTTCAAATTTTGACACAAGGCCAGCAATTTCGGTGGAAGGGGTAAATTGATTACATCGACCCCAGTGCTCAACTTGTAATTATTTTATCGATCCCCGAAAGGATGAAAGGTAAAGTCGACATCGATGGAATTTGAACTGAGAACTTAAAGACGGACGAAATGCCACTAAGTATTTTGCTTGGAGTGCCAACGATTCTGCCAGCTCACCGCCTTATAGTCTTGTGAAGACATACGCACACATTTTATACACATATTCAGAGTAGAAACATACACGCGCAACACACAGAGTATAAACAACAGACTGGCTACTTGTTTCTTTAGGATTGGTCAAATGGCGCAGACACCACTGATGAGAATCCAATAAGGTTCGAAAATCGTTTGAGGTTGTTCGTCATTTTGTTTTCAATCTACAGAGAAATAATTAAATTCTGTTTATACGTCTACTACGTAAGTTTACATATATGTATGTATACATACATACATATATATATATATATATATATATATATATATATATATATATATATA
>NC_068981.1:174195124-174196114 GCF_001194135.2 Octopus bimaculoides | reverse complement strand
CATGGTAACTATCTGAGGCTTATTTCATACACTGCACTCACATACCAAGCGTTCTAGACACTAGATTATCTCACTTTCTCTCTGCCATCCACATACTCACACATACATACTGAACGAACATATACATGCACTGACATTCATATTCTACTCACTTCACATACACACATATATACATATAAATATATGCATACAAATACATACGTAACCTTAGGCACACACTCATATAAATAATAGACTCATACGCACGCATCCCTCACATCTACATTCCGCTCACATACACCACCACCCGTGTGTGTGTATGTGTGTAGTCATCCACGCATGCATACATACATATATATATATATATATATATACGTACATACGTACTTAGCCTCACACACATACACACATATACAGACACAGACAGCTCTAAACAAACCTTCCCAAGTTTATTCTAAGTCGCATACATCTGCACCTATCACACATCTTAGCTTGAGTTCCTTGAATGTTATTCTCATTCAATGACACACAATACCCACTGTAAGCCAAAGCTTGGTGTGTGGTTTGTCTTTACGCCAGAAGTCTGTTTTCGTTCCGTTAAACCAACGCTGTTAAATGAATTCCTCCAAAGGAGATGTTATTTGGAGTGTTCTTAATAGAGAATTTATTCTTGTTTAAAAATATCAAATACAATCAGAATACGCAAAATAGTGAACATATCGGACATTCAGGAAGAAACAAAACGTAAACAGCACCAACACATCCAGCAAGCAATGAACACGTGAAAACTTTTGTCTCTTACTTCTTTCAGTCATTAGAGCGCGGCCATACTGGGGTACCACCACGAAGGATTTAGTCGAACAATTCGATCCAAGTACTTATTTTTTTAAGCCCGGTACTTATTCTATCGGTCTATTTTGCCAAACTGCTGAGTAAACAAACCAACACCAGTTGTCAAACTGGTGGTGGGGACAACACAAACATACAGATATATATATATATATATATATA
>NC_068981.1:174191224-174194536 GCF_001194135.2 Octopus bimaculoides | reverse complement strand
AGAGTAGAAATTAATATTATTAAATAATATCAATTTCAACCAATGGTTATAACTTGATGCCTCTAACCGATATAACAGATATGCGACAGAATCAGCGCCTATGCATCGCTTTGTTAACAAAAATTATACGCTACGTCTGAGTCCTGTCCAAAATATCAAGACAAGACAAAATTATTTTTCTGGATAGCCTCAATGGTAGTTGACGAAGATTCGAATACTGGGAATGGCACAATGGGAAAGCAGAGTATGGAGAGATCTAGCTAAAATGGAGCTTTATTCCTAGCTAAAATGGAGCTTTATTCCTAGCTAAAATGGAGCTTTATTCCTAGCTAAATGAAACTCACTTAATATTCAATAATATACCGTACCGAAAAGCAAACCTATACAAAGGTTCCTGGCAGCATCTGTGATGTCATATGAGATGAACTGACGATTGCTGGTTGGATCGCTACCCATAACTATATAACATAGTAATTCAACGCTTTCTAAAGCGACGTCAACTGCAAAAACGATGTCACCAGAAAAGACAGCAGGCAGAGCAATTTCAATGGTGCCTAGGTCATAAAATTTCCCTCTTCAGCTTGAAGCACTGTGGAAATGGTGAAAGGAAATATGTGCTCTAGATACAGACAGATCCACAACTTGACAGTAGTCATTGGGCTTGGTAGCAATGAAATACCTAGGCTGGCTTGACGGGAACAATACTCAATGTTAACCAGCTGACTGACAAAAAAAGAGCAGTATTTCATGCTTATTAACATAATATTTACTATAAGGGCAAAAGGAAAACTCGCCAGTAAACAAAGGCTGCAACTTCAGAAAGGAATACATGCGACAAAGAACAATTTGTGGCAGACTAAAGCATTTGAAATCTAGAAAGCAGTTTACATGCATCATATAACAGATTTTTCAAGCAGTCAATATTCTTATCATGTCAATGATTCTCAGATCCAAAGACGGTACTATATAGGAAGAAACAGCCTTCAACAACCGATTAAAAGTACATTCCGAGCTGTACAGCCAACAAATAATCTCTGGATAACAACGCTTAAAGTCTATTGCTTAATACATAACCTAAGCCGCCTGATCATCCAGCAAAAAAGAACCAATCAATGTGTTTCCTAAAATCAACAAACAACCCTGGACCGGCAAGTTTTTAATTGACATATGTTTCTATTAATCTAAACGCGTAAAGAGATGCCATTTGATCTCAGAGATTTAAGCATTAGCATCATATTTAAGGGATATAAATTATGATATAGCTAACAATGAGGAATCTCGTTTTTTATCAACTACTGGAAAAATTCTGGCAACTTAGCCTAGCGATTACGGTTTTCGGCTCATGTTCTTAAGGTCAACAGTTCAATTCTAGGACCGGTCGGTACGTTGTTTCCTTGAGTAGGGCACTTCATCTCACGTTGCTCTAGTCTACTCAGCTGTAAATAGGTGCCAGCTGGCTGCTAGGCAGCCCTCCCTCCTTCCAAATGTCATATCCTGAATGTTCCGTCGGATCAAGAGTGAGAAAACTAAAATGGTCTTTATGTCTGCTCATGACTACAGAGGTACCTACAATAATTAGCGAAAACATGGTACATGAAGCATTCTCATTCACGAGTTACAGCTGCAAAATCCATGAAAATCAATAATCTTTTACAACCAATATCCTGTAAAACTCAAGCCTTATGTTTGAGTAAAGCTTCAACAAAAGATATCTATCTTTTAACATTGCTTTTTTTTTTCCTTTTATTATATTTTCAATCTGAAAATGATCGATGCCACTTGAACAAAGTTTCAGTCTTCATAAGCCTCAATGAATGATCTTTAACCCTACATTGCTTTATCCAGTTTCCTTATTTCTTTTAAATTTTCCAAAGTCTCCATTTTTTCCTTTCTTTCATTCCCCTTTCGAACTTCCAATAAATATGACGTACTCACGAGGCGAATCAATGTTATTAGATGAAATAAGATCTTTTCAACCGTATTATGAAAAGTCCCTCTCTCATCATCACATCACATGTAACTATCCTCCTTGCATGATCACTCACCAAATCAAGATTTTGTTTCTTTTTTTCTTCTGCTGCTATCACCACCACCACCACATATCCACAAATATACAAAAACAAAAAAATACGAAAATCCGCTTCAAGAAATATTAAGAAAAAAAAAAACTTATATTTTCGAAAGCTGTTGGGTATGTATTCTTCGCATTGCAACAGTCAAAAATGCTTATATATAATATAATCAGTCGTTGTTGTTTGAAGACAAAATTAACCCCGAGAGCGCAAAAGAACAGTACGTAAGTAACTGCACACACAAAACAACATATACACACATACATACATGCATGCATACATACATACATACATACAAACATACATACATACAAACATGCATGCATGCATGCATACATACATACATACATATTTAATTAATTCAATAATGGGATAAAAATCTTTTACAAGAATTTTATCAGGAAGCTAGTGTGTAAAAAATTCATAAGGGAAGTCTAGTGTGTGGCATTATTCTGTAGTAATGCCCTTATATAAATACACACATACATACATACATACATACACACACACACACACACATATATATATATATATATATATATATATATATATATAAATATACATACACACATGTACCCATACGAGAGGGATATGTGTGTGAGTGTACAGTATATCATAATATTCTAATATCCAAGACATGGTATATCTAATGTCGAGCTCCGTACAATTATATACACGAGAATAAACATCAAGCCTATACGTTGCTATGTTCAACTAATTATTTATTGTAAAAATTCATGAAATTCATATTTATTCAAACGTCTTTAAATTAATGCTAATACCTGCTATCCCTAAATTTATTAAAACGCAAGATAAATATGCGGCTGTGTACGTGAAGGAGAGAGTATTACGTAAATGTGTGACGATACACACATACACACACACACGTACATATGCGTGTGTGTGTGTGCGCGTGCATAGACACATACATACACACACAGAAATATATTTATATAATGTGAATATGTACTGAAGAGTGCAGGTGTAAGTGTGTGTGAGTGAGTGAGCCTATGTGTATGTGTACTTGTTTATTCATGTTTCGGAAGAGTACTTGGAAAGAGAGAAGGTACAAGGAAAACGTGAAGATGAAAAGAAAGAGGTCGAGTTAAATGGAGCGAGGTAGAAAGGTAATTAAGGTTATTAAATTTACATACATATACATACATATGTGTATATAAATATATATACATACGTACGTACATGCATACATATATACCTAAATATATACGTATACATATAT
>NC_068981.1:174189647-174190411 GCF_001194135.2 Octopus bimaculoides | reverse complement strand
TATATATATATATATATATGTGTATATATGTATGCGTGTGTATATGTTGTGTATCTGTGTTTGTCCCCCCAACATCGCTTGACAACCGATACTGTGTGTTTAGGTCCCCGTAACTTAGCGGTTCGGCAAAAGAGACCGATAGAATAAGTACTAGGCTTACAAAGAATAAGTCCTGTGGTCGATTTGATTGGACTAAAGGCGATGCTCCAGCATGGCCGCAGTCAAATGACTGAAACAGGTAAAAGAGTAAAAGAGTATATAATTTCAATTCAAACGTCCATTAGAAATTCTCTCGAAATTTCTGCAATATTCAATAGCTGACCCCGGTTCTTTCTTTATCCATTGCTGTATTCGGTATTAATCCATATGTTGTCTATCAGCTTAATTTCTCTGAATTATGCTCGGATCTCTAGCAAATGATCACTCCTCTGGGTTTATCCAAAGTAAATAATCTTTTTCTTTATGAGACTTATAATCATGGCAAAATTTTTATGCGATAGTATTAATTACAAGCAAGTATGAAAAGTCTCTTTCCTATATTAACAGGTTCAGTCAATGCATTCTAAGAATATACATACATGAGCATGTACATATGTATAGTGTGCCTGTGTGGTAAGAAGCTAGCTCCCAACTACATGGTTCCGAGTTCAGTCTCACTGCGAGGCACCTTGGACAGGTGTCTTCTACTACCGCCTCGGGCCGACCAGAGTCTTGTGAGTGTATTTGGTAGATGGAAAATAAAAGAAGCCCATCGTATATATATA
>NC_068981.1:174189167-174189547 GCF_001194135.2 Octopus bimaculoides | reverse complement strand
CAAAGTCGACCTCGGCGGAATTTGAACTCAGGACGTAACGGCAGACGAAAGAGAAATATTAGTGTATAAATAGGTACGTGTTTGTGTGTGTAGGATATATTTATATACCCCGTCTAACGTCCTATAACCAATCCGATCAATGGATCTTTTGTAACCTTTTTTTTTGTAGAATTGACACACATATTAGGAGTAGGAGTGGCTGTGTGCTAAGTAGCTTGCTTACTAACCACATGGTTCCAGGTTCAGTCCCACTGCGTGGCACCTTGGGCAAGTGTCTTCTACTATAGCCTCGGGCCGACCAAAGCCTTGTGAGTGGATTTGGTAGACGAAAACTGAAAGAAGCCCGTCGTATATATGTATATATATATATATATATATAT
>NC_068981.1:174187251-174188196 GCF_001194135.2 Octopus bimaculoides | reverse complement strand
TATACATATATAAAGAGCACGTGTGTTTGAAAAGATTAATCGAAAGCTCTCACTTTCCTTCCAAAAAGGTTTGTGACATTCCGATAAAAGATTTTATAACTTTTGGGGGAAAAACGATTTTTTTTTAAAAATCACCCTTTAGACATAAAAACTGTATTAAGTAATTTTCACAAAGGCTTTCGAATGTGTGTGTGCGCGCGCGGTGTGAGTCTGCGTGCATGTGTGGGTTTGTATGTATATACGTATGTGTGTGTGCGCGCGCGCATTTGTAAGTGTGCGTGTGTGTATGTATGTATATATGTATGTGTGTGTATGTATGTTTCTATGTGTGTGTGTGTTTGTGCATGTGTTTATCCCTTCATCACGACCGGTGTTGGTGTGTTTACGTCACCGTAATTTAGCGGTTCAGCAAAAAAAGAAACTGATGAAATAAACACTTGGCTTAAAATGAAAGTCTTGGAGACGATTTGTTCGACTAAAAAAACTCTTCTAAGAGATGCTCCAGCATTGCCGCAGTCAAATGACTGAAACAAATAAAACAAGTAAAAGAATGAAAGTTTTATTTCAAGATTCCTTGCCAGTAGAGAAAGAACCGGTTTCTAACCTAGATCCAAGGTTCCTTTATTGTAATTTCAACATGAACAACAGTGTATTTTTATTTGCATGTATGTATATGTACAGATTTGTATGTTTTGCTTTATGTGTGTGTTCTCATGCATATAGTTATATATCTAGACATGCTCATATATATTTAAATGATAAACTTCTGGAAAGTTTTACAGATTTTTACAGTTCCAGTGATGGAATAGATCTGTAGTCTCGAATTAGCTTTCTCCTTTCTGGTTTTGAGAAGCCTAATTTCTCAAGATTGGTATTTAGGCAGTATGTTACATATCCCAGCGCCTTAATAATGACAGGTATATATATATATATATATATATATAT
>NC_068981.1:174184177-174186444 GCF_001194135.2 Octopus bimaculoides | reverse complement strand
ATATATATATACATATATATATATATATATAAACACCCACACACATACCTACGCATGCTCATGCATAAGTGCAGTTCTTTATGTCTGTATTTGTCCCTCGCTGTCACTTGACAACCGGTGTTAGTTTGTACACGTCACCGTAACCTAACGGACTGGTAATAAAAGACCGATGGAATATGTACCTGACTTTAAAAATTAATAAATTCTGTGGTCGATTTGTTCGACTAAACTCTTCAAGCTGGTGCCCCAGCATGGCCGCAGTCCAATGACTGAGATACGTAAAACATGTGGTAACACAATAGCAGTAGAGATGGTAGCAGAGGTGCTTCGACAATTGATTGAATGACAGACAAGACGCCACACTCACCCCGAAAACTAAATATCAAACAAACTGGCAGCTAAAAACAACAGCATAATAAGATACCAATAAAATTATAATTGGAGACACCAGACTTAGTCAGCGTCAACAGGATAACAATTTACAGAAGGCGGATACAACTACGAGCCGACACCAGAACAAGAGAGAAATAACAAACGTTTAACATCTGTCAATGCCGGCTCTAATAATCAAAAAGACAACGCCCTGAAAAGATAATGGTCTATGACTGGCCGATGAAAACCGATATGCATATACAGAGGAATGAACCTGCTTGAATTGTATATGAAACTTAACTTGAGATATCCGAAGTCAATCGCCTGATTAATAATCAGCGTGACAGGAAAAGCGAGTCGCCGAAAACATAATTCAGTTTAAATAAATAATATAGTCTACACCTCTGGCGTTTAACGAAGTGTAGCGTTTTAAATGTACGGATGTATGTGTGTGTTTGTGTAAGGCATATATCTGTAAAAACACGCACGCGCGCACACACACACACACACACCCACACACACACTCACACACACACTCACACACACACTCACACACACACTCACACACACACTCACACACAAACACATGCATACGTATATGTATATTACCACAATACAAACTCATACATTATACCAACATAAAACACATCTTACGTTTAGTGTTATATATATATATATATATATAAGCAGACATACTCAAGCATATATATCATCTCGAACGCGCGCATGCACACATACACACAATTATAGATCAAATGTGACTTAGGTTATCTTTTGTTTCAGCCATTGGACTGCGGCCATGCTGGGGTACCAACTTAAAGGGTTCAGTCGAACATATGTAAGCATAAACATAAAAAAATATAAAATATACATATAGTCGCAGATAATGCTATGTAATAAAGAAGTTCAGTAAGCAACAATGTGGTTGCGGGTTCAGTCCCACCGCACGGCTACTCAAGCAAGTATCTTTTACTATATTTTCAAGCAAATAATCTGACGTCATACAACAATTAGCTTACAAGTCAATAAAAGATATCCGTGCAATCAACCGATCAGCATACTGTTAATGAGCAAACGTTAATTTGGACATGCGCTGTGTGTATGTCTGATAGCCTACGAAGACAATGACTTTAGTGAGCTGTATATTCGGCAGGCATCCTTTAACAATTTCATAAGGGCAACGATTCTACACATACAAGGGAAAAACATATGTACTGAGTATCCTAATAGTGTGAGTGTTCGGAAATGCCAAAGGTGGTTAAAGAAATTCAAAAACGATGATTTCGATCTTTTTTGATGGGAGTCGATCAGGAACACCATTTGTTCTCAGTAATGACGCAGTGGAAACAGCAGTTGAAAAGGATCTGCGTCAAAATATAATAGGCTTATCCTGGAGATTCAACACACTTTGGTTCATTGTGCAAGATCATCTCAAAATTATTGAGAAAGTATATAGAGAAGGGAAGTGAGTCCTTCATTAGCTGTTCTCCGGGAATAAAGCAGCACATTCACCAAGATAATCCTAGAAAATATAAATTCATTGAGCTGGGAAGCTCTACCTCACCCTCCTTGCTCACCTAACCTAGCACCATCATATTTTCACTTATTCGGGTGACTTGAATACTTTATCAGTGGAAGAACATTCAGAAGCACGGATGATGTCGAAATGGCAACGCAAACATCTTTCTCTTCTAAAGAACCTAATTTTGTTTTGACCGAGAAATCAGAAAACTAGTTTCGAGCTGAGAAAATGTTATTGCTAACAATGGCGATTATATTTTCAATGAAATATATTTACGATATGTTTAATGTTGATCTAAACTCATTGTACGGAATGCAACATTCTTTTTGGTACCGCTAATATATATTTATGTTACAGTGAAGCTTCAGACATA
>NC_068981.1:174179177-174181677 GCF_001194135.2 Octopus bimaculoides | reverse complement strand
ACTAATCTGCACATCCTCTGATAACTCACGAATTCGACGATTTCCCCTTACAGCTGCACGCATATCTGCGATGATTTTCTTAGTTCTGCTGGTTGCGGGTCTCCTAGAACGTTCGATATTTTTTCGGCCATCTTGGAAACGTCTGAATCACTCGTACACTTGTGTGTGCAGCTCATACACTCATCTCCATACTCTTTCTACAACTTTGCAGAGGCCTCTGAACCGATATCACCATGACGAATTTCTCTGTCATGGCAAATGCGACGATCACACGTTACACACCTTCCTTCCAAGCACTGCTGTAAACAGCGGAAGTGAGCTAGAACGTTAAAATTCAGTGCGCATGCATAGCAGAGTTCAAAGTTAAACTTCGTCAAGTGACTTCACTCTGCGTGCTTTAGCTTCGTTACTATGGGAACAATCCGGATACTTATTGATCAGATCACATACACTGTTTTGAAATCAACATAATGCCATAAAATATCCTACTCGCTTGAACTACAATTTAACCTGAGGACTCGAGAGTGTATATGTAATGTATTGCATAACCTTATTGATATTTATTATATGTCTATATATAACTATTTGTGTGATGTTTAATTCACAATAAAATCTCCTAAGAAAACAGCTGTAGCGATAAATAAAAATCCATTCGTCTGTTTTATCTTGTGTGCGTGCGTGTATGTGTGTGTGTATGAATGTATGCATGTGTGCGTTTGGATGTCAGTGCGAGGCGAGAATCTATTCATTGAATAGATGTGTGTATGACTGGGTTATCTCACCTTTTGCAAGTATCCCTTTTACATATCATATCTTTTGATATTAATTAAATACGCGCCAAACAATGTATTGGGCTCGACTAAAACCCGTCAAAGCGCTAGTCTAACATTGCTGTAATCCAGTGAATAACAACACCAAAAGAAGAACTAAAGAAAATTGTTATATGTA
The DNA here is from genome assembly GCF_001194135.2 of Octopus bimaculoides. Classification (NCBI taxonomy): domain Eukaryota; kingdom Metazoa; phylum Mollusca; class Cephalopoda; order Octopoda; family Octopodidae; genus Octopus; species Octopus bimaculoides. Next base: position 174,180,729 of record NC_068981.1, on the reverse strand, counting down.
GACTCGTTATTAGTGGCAGAAGTAGTTTTAGATCAAAATAACAACCTGTATATCTTACTTCATGTAGAGACACTGAGAGATCCACACAACACTGCAGTATTCGTCTTGAGAAAGTATCTTGTATAGACGTATAGTGCTAAAAGGCACAAAAATATTAGCAGCAGGTGGAAAGTGATAAGTCTAGGATTTCTGCGTATTTGCGTGACTTCGATTGTAAGTATCCATTATCACCGCATGCAAAGATGAATTTTATTTCTGCTGATATATAAAAACAATGGTTAACAAGTCACTGGTATCACAAATAGCTGGCGGGCTGGGTAAATAGCGACCTCTGTGTCTTAATTAACGTGAATATATTGTAAGACGGTCTGGTATCACAAATAGCTGGTGCCGCCAGCTATTTGTAACACTAGTGACTTGTTAATCATTGTATTTTATATATCAGTAGAGACGAAATTTCTCTAAGCATGTGGTGATAATGGATACTTGCAAGTGAAGTCACGCAAATTTTCAGAAAACCCAGACTGATAACTTTTCGCCTGCTACTGATACATTTGTATCTTTTAGCACTATACATCTATGCGAGATGCTTTTTCATAATGAATACCGCGGTGCTGTGACTTTCTTACTGTATATCCATGTTATCTAGAATTTACAAATTGCTAGTCTGCTATATAAATATACAGATATGCATATATCTACATGATTCTTACCTCTCATAAATTTGAATGCATGTCTGTTTGTACGTTTGTGGATATGGATGTATGTATAAGCCTAAATGCATTGTTTTACTTTCAAAACAGTAATTTAGAAGTTTTTACTAATAACTTGTTAAAAGATAAAGCAAAAATTTAAACGCTATTTAGCAAATTCCCATTTTAGAAGACTTCGAAAACTTAATCGAAAATTCTAGGTTCCTTAAATGATATACACCGTCTGTGTAACTAATTGTCATTGATTTAGTGCACCAATGAAATAGGCGTAGAGTGCTTCATATGAAACAGTGGGACAATTTGATATCATTTCGTAAAGGATGTATTGAAAAACGATAACCTACTTTGAAATCTAGTTGCCTGACTTGGGTAATAATTTTGTACATTTGAATGTTTCCTCAAATTTACAGTCTCTTGTTGTTGACACTACTGACAGAATAATCAATTCATTTACGGTCGTCTGCTTTCACATGTTTGTCTTCTCTCTTTATGTTAATTCGATCAGATAGCTACCAATACTACATCGAATTATGAACATTTGTTAAGTCACGCTATGTTACTTAAATCACTAATTTCCCTCATTTCTATTCTCTTCCCGTTGTTATAATTTACGTTTTCATTGCTTTCCTTTTTTTCTGTTTTTCTTTTTTTTTTCTTCTTCTTTTCATTTTCTACTCTATTCAGTTTTCTTTCTCTGGTCAACATCCGCAACATATTTAACTTCTACCAAAGCAAATTATGAGTTTAAATTCTTTCATACATGAATAAAGTTTGCTGCAAAACTAATTTCAGTCAAATATTTATAAATGTTTTCATTACTTTTTATCATATTTTTTTCG
>NC_068981.1:174169874-174178403 GCF_001194135.2 Octopus bimaculoides | reverse complement strand
AAAGACAGGATAGGGAGGAGAAAAGGAAGGAGAAAGATGTGAAGGGGAAAAAGGAAACAAAAAGAAGAGGGACAACAGCAGCACATGCAGAATGAGCAACAGCAGCAGCAGTAGTAGTAGTAGTAGTAGTAGTTGTTGTTGTTGTTGTTGTTGTTGTTGTAGTAGTAGTAGTAGTAGTAGTAGTAGTAGTAGTAGTAAAGTGAGATTCCAATTACATCATATCAACGGATTGAAATTGTGTTGCAACAGGTTCCTTTATCTCCCAAAGACACTGGGTTACTTAGCATGACTATTTTCAGCAATCCTCCGACCCTAGAGTTACTTTAATGTCTCTCCGTCTATTGAGCTCTTGCATGTGTGTGCTCTTGTGTATGTGTGTGTGTGTGTGTGTGTGTGTGTGTGTGTGTGTGTGTGTGCCTGTGTGTGTGTGTGCCTCTGTGTGTGTGTGCCTCTGTGTGTGTGTGCCTCTGTGTGTGTGTGCCTCTGTGTGTGTGTTTGTGTTATTCACATTCTTCCTATACCAACAAGGATTATGAAATCATTTTCATATCCAAGAGCTTTCTCAGTTCCCTTCAAAGTCTAGACACTTTTCACTCTTCATTGTTTCTCTGATCTTGAATATCTTGGATAGGTACTAACCAACTAGAAGCTAACAATATTGGCAACAGTTAAAGTAACTATCTACCTAAAACAGTTTTAGATACAATTTACAATCACTACAAAAGAAAATGACAGTAGTCTTTTAGTAAAGAAGTGAAGAACTAAAAACAGAAATGTGTCTGATTCTAGACAATATAATATTGATTTCCTACATTGGCAAAAACACTGGAAAAATTGATAATATATAAGTAAAATAGGTTTAAATCACTCCAATCAGTCCCTAGTATGTTACCGAACTTGTTGAGTACATCGACCCCAGTACTTGACTGGTACTTATTTTATCGACCTTCTGAATTTGAACTCAGAACGTAAAAATAGATGAAATGCCGCGTAGCATTTTGCCCGGCGTGCTAACGATTCTGTAGGCTTGCCGCCTTAATAATAATGATAATTCTTTCTGCAATAAGTAGAAGGTCTAAAGTTGAGTGAGAGGCATTAGTCACTAACATCGACGCCAGCGTTTGCCTGGTACTTATTTTATCGACCCCGAAAGGATAAAAAGCAAAGCCGACCTCGGCGGAAATTTTAACACAGACCATAAAGATGGAAGAAATGCCGCTTAGCATTTTGTTAGGCATGCTAATAGTTCTGCCAGGTCGCCATCTTAAAGTTCATTAATAATATTGATTTCAAATTTTGGTACAAGGCCAGCAAGCATTTTCGGGGAAGGAGGTAAGTCAATTACATCGACCCCAACAGAAGAAACGCAAAGTCGACCTCGGTGGAATTTGAACTCAGAACGTGAAGACGGACAAAATCCCGCTCAGCATTTTGCCGACGTGCTAACAGCTCTGGCAGGTCGCCATCTTTGAGTCACTAATAATATTGATAGTAAATGTACGTACTCGAATCAACATTAGATTAACATATCGGTGTACATAATACTTATAATGTATACACAAACGTGAAACGGCACTATATTGATAATAATATTGAAGCAGTAACTCGCACAAAGGAAATTAAATCATAAATACAGCATATACTAAAACACTAAAAATACCTGAGGAAAATCAGGGTAAATAATACTGTGATGCAGACACGATATATGCGTGGCTAATAACCGCAAGTTCCAAAATACACAGGTATAAAACATAAAACCAAAGGCTAGACACAATGACTACATGAAAGCCATTATAAATGCGGAGTCAGTTTGATGAGACACTTTATCTTGCCGTCTACCTAGTCTGATCTAGAAATAAATAACTAGAGAGATAAAAGAGAGATGTTGGATACTATACTAGAAAATCTGGAAGTCCTAGCTCATTTCCATATGCAATAAGTAGTTTGGATGAATATATATCTGGAAGATTATGCGAGGTAAAAAATGAGATAGAATAACAATATGGGATGAAAAGAAAACTACGAATACGCCTGATATTTTCATCAAAGACGAGGAATATAAAATGTACCTTGATTATCATGAGATGTCTAAAGGACAGACATAGAAGTTAATTAAGGAAGCTGAAAAGCTATCGAAATATAAGCATCGAAAGATAGATATGTATATATAAAAAAAAAACAGGAAATAGGAAACCAATTATAGTGTCCATAATAATTGAGGCCATAAGTGTGTGAAAACAAATTCTCAGAAGAATCTCTTTCAGGCAACTCCACAAATAAAAAAAATATTCAAATTTTTGTCCTGTTATAGAGTACAAATATATTGACGGCATTTTCCATATGTTAAAATATAGCTGTGTATATTTAGAGTGTGTATATGCATATATGGACGTGTGGGGGGTGTATGTAAAGAAATAGAGAGGAGACAGAAAGAAACTGCTTGTATGTGTGTAACCGTAAGATTAGTTTCCGTGTGAATCTGTACACACAGAGAAGTGTGAATATAAATGAAAATATACCTTTGAAATAAAAGGAAAAAAGAAACCAACTGTGATACTGATAACTCGAAGACGGGAAGAAATAAAGTTTGACACTGGTACAACGATAAACAAGATCTATGAGATAAAAAATAATGATAATGATTTCCAACAAGAATTCACATTTTTATGGGGAGGGAGAAACGACTCCAGTCTTTGACTGTTACACATGTTATCAACCTTGGGTGGGGGTGAAAGATAAAGTCTGTCCCAGTTGTGTTTGAATGCAGTGGGTAAAGATAATTAACTGAATATAGGAAGGCATTTACTCGGTGCTCTACCGATTCTGACTCACAGTTCCCCGACTACTACTTCGTCTCTATCATTACTCAAAAGAGGGACATCAGTTTTGCTTTGAATAGTTTGTTCCTCCTCAGTCGTTTTTATTGTTTTCTGTTGTTGTTTATTTTTTGTGACATCTTTCTGGGGATATTCTTCTTGTTTTCCCCTGGTATTTTAGCTATTTCCTCCGCAACCATTACCTTTTCCTCATCACACAACAATGGATTGGTGTTATTAGTTGTTACTAAGATTCCAACTTCCATTCCTAAAGCTGTGATCGGCGTTGATCTGCAAACCAGGTCGTGCCGCTCTTGTTGGTGCTTCAGTTAGTCTCCGTCGCTTTCCTTTCAACTATATTTCCTTTAATCTTTCCAGTTCTGCAGAGCAAAAGACTTTGAAGAGGTTCTTTTTACCACATGTGTAGAAACGAAGCTTTTTGCTCTCTACCAAGTGGGCACAGCTCTGTCATGGCTTTGTGAACTTCGGAAATCATTAGAATTTGCAAATTCATTTTGACGCCCATGGTCACCAGTCACCTCTTGTCGTCACTGCTTTAAACACACACCCACACTACGATATAAAAGTGGCAACCAGTTACGGATTCACATCCTTTCCACCATCCGTCCCTTATCGTCACCTTTTTATTTCTCTGACTTGAGTAGGAGTATATCTATTTCAGTCTGTGTTTTGGGCGAGTTTTGTTCTTAACCGTGCGGCAGAGAGTACCATAACTTTTTCCGCTTTCGATTGAAAGAATTCCTCCCGAAATTTCCTTCGGTACCTCTTCTAATTGTTATTTCGACGGTAATTGAAAACAGCCGCCATACTATTTCAGACATTATTTACTTCTCTATTCTCTATTAGATTAGATTCTACTGAAGCTTTATCGGTTTCTTTAATTTTAAAGAAAATCGATTGTTGCATTTCAAAATAATTGGGAGGTAACATGCTTGTTTACGTTATTGCAGCTAGGGCTGTCACCGCTATAAGGAGCAGCTCTCTCTGCTAATTCTGAAATGGCCAGCTTGCAACGCGATGATATTAAATGGTCAATCGCAAAAACTGTTATGTAAACCAATGTCAAGACAAACCTTTTTTTCGCTCCAAGGATATAAGATGTATTATTAATTAATATGAAAGGTTTGTGGGCCTTGCAGTATGAGAAACGAGAAAATTAAAACAACAATAACAAGCGAGATAGTAGAACGAGTCTGAAGAGACGTGCGAAAGGGGGCTTGTCATTTCCTATTAAGAAAATGTTCTTCTTCCATTCAAGAATGGTGTCAAACCAATCGCATAGGGCTATTTAGTTGTAATGGTCAACAAAAAGATGTTACCAATTATATACTTTATACAAATACACACACACATACGCATACACACACTAATACAAATACATGTGCATGTATGTATGTATATATACACATATACACAATTATACATATATATATGTGTGTGTATAAATATACATATATGTGTGCATTATATATATATATATATGGACAAAATAGAGTTGTAAAACTATACATGAACGTATAGTTTATGTATAGGTAATGTTAAGCTAAATGGCACATTTTACACCGGTAGTTATTAGAAAAATCAATAACTTAATGACTATTTCTAGGCAAGGATGCAATGAGAATGGGATATAACAGTACCGTGATAACACCGAACATGTTTCGACATTATAAGACCTCCTCAGCTGATCATAGTCTAACTCTTACTGCAAGACCTTAGAATAGCTAGGCAAGATATAACACTTTGGTGAACGAGCACAGATTGATGTGACAATTCTAAAAAATGAGTGGTGTATTAAAAAAAATTGTTATGTCTCAAGCTACTGCTATCTAGCACTTTCGGATGATCTCTACTCAACCGCTACACGTCTGCTACTCAACAGCCAGTCCACGGTCAGTCCACTCCTACCACGGTCAGACTACCTCTATTTATATGTCTTGGTCGAGCCTACTTCTTCACTTGGGGGCGTCGACACAACAAAAAGTACCGGAGACAACTGCTGCATAAAACATTGTTATTTAAAACGGTGCTAACATACTTGGTCCCAATTAAGAAAAATGAGTTGATGAGCCTCATGCTTTTCTCAAAGCCACTAGCAACATAAGGGAATAGCAACTAGGAATAGCAACATAAGCTATTCCTAGCAACAACTAGGAAGCGAAACTTCTATTTTAGGGTGTTCGCGATATATTCCTTCAAATTATAATACTAGTTTCCCTGTCATGCTTTAAGAAGTTCTCTATTTTGGTTATTTTATTATCTGCTTTGTGTTCTGTGGTTACTATCGTTTAATAAACTGACTGTGTAAACAATATTTTAGTGCTGCTGGCGTTGTTATAATTATTACTATTATCGTTGTTGTTGTTGTTGTTGTTGTTGTACTACTACTATTACTACTACTACCTCTACTATTGCTACCACTACCTCTTTTTCCTATTCAATCAGAAAACTTCAATGATTGCTGACTCCATATTCTGAAGCCCATTGTCTGTGATAAATATTGGAAAGGTTTCTATTTAAGATCCTTTTCGGCTATAAAATAACAATTATTGTTATCCAGATGCAGAAAGTTCCTGGCCATAATTACATTGCAGAAGAGTGATATTCTGCGATAAGATTTCAATGGTATTTAATACCATGAATAAAATCCAAGTTAACAGTTACAAATTGTTGAAAGGAAGCATCGATTTTTCCTCAGCCTGCCAATCTTAGTGGAGACTCTATTTACCAGAAGCTGTTCTTACATAAAATTCCACTATCATAGTTTCAAGATTTTATGTCTTGGCGGTCTACACTTTTGATTTTTCTGTACTCTAACTAAAGAGAGTAAGATGAGAGTATACATACATAAACACATATACGAATAAGCATACGCACATTATACATACACAAACACACGTATATATATATATATATATATATATATATATATATATATACTGAAACACACTCAAACCTACAAGCAGCGTCTCCAAGGTGACGGCAATTATTTCAAGTTGGAGCTGAAGATAGCGAGCTTCCGCTAATTAGGGTTATGGTCAAATAAATATTTCTGTTCAGAGAATTGCCTCTTAAAAGTAACCATGTGAGTGAGTTGAGAAATTGTGACAGGAATACATAAAGCTAAAAATTGATTATGATCTTAAGTATCAATAGCCATCTTATTTCTTTAAATAGCGCTTTTTCTGTTTATTTATTTTACTTGCTTCATTTTTTTTCCGACGAGACAGATACAACCAATTTACTCAACTCTTTCGTTCTGGCTTTCAACCAAACATAGATTTCAGAATCACTTCTCCTCTTCATTAAGTTTTGCTATTAGTCTGTCTGCTGACTATTTTTATTACTGACTCTTTCAAAAGAACTGAGATAAGATCTAAGGCTAAGTTATCAACGATATTACACAAAGCTCACAACTTCTTCAAGAAGACGAGAAGTGCAGAAACTAATGAATTTCACAACTGAGGCTAATGCTGTGTGAATTATGTTTGAGACCCAAGTTCGATTCTCATAGATTTTTATATTTTTGTTTCTTTATTGTTTTAGTTGTAGTAGGAGCGCTGGCGTCCATGACCTTTTCTCCTTCCACGCTGTTGAAATCGATGAAGTTAGTTCTCATTTTGATTTCAGGAAATGCATACATAGAACCGTGTGGGCAATCCGCTCCGTTATATTATCATCTTCTAGTTTCCAATCTAAATGACCTCTTAGTGTTCTGACTAAATTGCTTGACAACAGAGAAGAAACTCTCAAGGCGTCATTTATTTGTAGCATAAAATCGCTGAAAAAATATGATTAATGAGTCCGGTGTCTTTTTTTTTTTTTTTTTTTTTTGAGTGGGGTTCGCTCTCTCTATAGTACTTCAAATATTTCTATTATTAATCACTCAGAGATCAAATAGACTGACCCTTCGGAAAATTCTTCTACATATTCCTATATGGCTGTCGACAGCTGTCATAGTATTCATAAGATCCATCCGCTATTGTTTCCATTCTTGTTTTAATGAAGTCCATATAGTATCGAGAAATTGATACACTTCCACTTTAGTAAGCCAACCATGAGAGGTAGAATCAAAGACCTTGTAAACTATTCGAGCACATAACAGGTTCTTCTGCGTACTTTTATATCACCCAGTACCATTTTATTGACAAGGAGTTGGTCAATGCCCTGTAGAACTTAAAAATACATTCCTTTTACTCTGCAAGAACTAAATTAGTTGGTGGGGTGCTGCTTTTTCTTTTGCTTTTTTTTTTTTTGCTGCTGTTGTTTTTAAATATTCAATCATCCTGTTGGATAATACTTTGAAAGCAATTTGTAAAGAACCGGCAGATAAGCGTTTTGATGGTATTTTCTTGGAAATAATTATTGCCCTGCTAATCAAGAGCCGGATTGTTCAAAAGGGTGTTCAAGAAATATATTAAATGAAATATATCAAATGACAACGACAAAATATTTTGTATGTTGTCAATGATGGGTCTTTACCAGATCCTGAAGTTGTTTGATGCAATTTTCAAAATTAGATAACGCAATGCTTTGGAGAGATATTTATTTTCGATTCCTGTTTTTGCAACTTTCACTCCTAACCAGATATTATTCTTACAATGCTTAGCTTCGGTTTCAACAATGGTTTTCAAATGTTCACTGACCACATGATATGTAATCAAAACAAAGTAAATTAACGACGACAGTATTGAAGCATATTAAAGGAGCAAGCACGAGGAAGAAAAGTATAGAAAGAGGAGAAAGAAGTGAACACTGTTTTTCTTAGTAGGGAAGCGGAGAGTTAAGTTAAACGCTTTGTTGGTGTTGGTATTCGTTTGAAAGGTGTGTGGGGCTTTTTTGCTATTGAAGTAATCCTGTATATTTGAAATGTTTATTAGTAGTGTGGTGGTATAGGAGCTTGAATCACAGGCTAGAAAGAGAGAAAAAAGTGATAGGTTGACAGTGTCACAGATGACACCGTCTCAAATATTTTAAGGTGTGCATAAGAGGGTAGATGGCTTAAGCTATACTGAGTTAGTTTAGTTGTATTCAGTTATAACTGTGATCATTTTACCCCGTTTCTACATTCTGAAGATTTGGAAGTCCTACTACAAGTAACAGCAGATGGTGAGCGCGACCATTATTTCAGATTTCAGGCAGGTCTTTTAGATATATGTCTGTGGTTTATCGGGCATTTGGAGGCTTTTCTAGTGTTTCAGAGAAGAAATTCACCACTGTGATAGCTTGGATGAATGGTTTCGTACATTGCATATTCTGGTTCGGTCTTCTGAGTACATGCATGCGTTAGTTTGACTTTGTAAACTATAGGTTAGATCTAGTTTGTGTATTCCATTGTTTCTACCTTCATATAGAAATTAATTTCTGATTCAAGGCCGAAATATATTCAAGTATTCTATTATTAGCATATAAATTGATCTGAACCAATCATGGCGAGTGGGAGTGATCCTGTCTTTGTCTGATTGCTCGTGGAGGAAGAAATATTGCAGGAATTCTACAGGTATTATTGGTGTTGCTATGGTTGTTACTCTTGTCCATGTTGGCGTCGTTAACGCTGTGGTAGTGATGGTGGTGGTGGTGGTGGCGTACTGATAGTTTTTGTTCTATTTCAGTAATTTTTCTCTCTCTCTCTCTCTCTCTCTCTTTCTCACAGTCACACTTTCTCTCGCCCCCTATCTCTCTGTCACTCTCC
>NC_068981.1:174162842-174167842 GCF_001194135.2 Octopus bimaculoides | reverse complement strand
GAGCCCCCGCATCGCGTTATCATGTGTCCCCAGCCCATTCGATGCCAATTTATGGTACCTTGTCATGTGCCATAGCTATAGGGGAATCCAAGCCGTGTGAGTGAAGTAGTATAGACGGAAACTGCGCGGAAGCCTTCCAGATGGATTGAACTTGTAATGCCACTGAAGTATACGGCATTTGTTAGCTGCCAATTTAATTATTTAGTTCACAGCAACCCTGTACGACACTGCACAAATGTAACTAAACTGAGAAGGCAGACACGCACAATAAGCAAATAGCTACATTTTGTAAAGTATTCCAAAGAATATAGTTATTTCCATTTAGTTGGGTCTCATCAGTTTTGCAATATTTAGAACCATGCACTGATATTAATTATTGAAAATGGTGTATTTCAGAATATCAAAATCCAGCCAACTAGGTGGTGAAGTCATCTGTGTATTGATATATATATATATATACAAATATATATATATATATATTTAAAAGAAGAAAAGAAAATGGAGATTAGGAAGTTAATAATTGTTTATTATCAACAACAAATTAGCCATTTTCGCTTCTTACAGCTGTTCCAATTAATACTCAATAATTTAATTTCAGATATATAGTAAAATAAGGATTGATATAGAATCAGGTACTTGAAAAGAGATGCACCAGATAGGGTTGCATAGTCTCTGTGATTCCGGTCTATGGTTTGTGACTATCAAATAGGATATTTCGGTTCTGTATACAGAGAAAACCAATCCTATGAGTATTTAGCGCCTAGAGGTTGTTCCAAATCACGGGTTATTTTGAATACTACGTTGTTGGTATACTTTAGGGTGTCCGACAAGTTGTAAACTCCCTTGGTGTATTATAATCAAATGAATAATAGTTGGCTTCGACAGACTTCAACCACATCCCTGCTGTATTCTTGCGATATTGTTTTGTTTGTAAAATTATACATACGCCTATTACACACAACAACATTTTAGACCATGTCTAAGATGAAGTTATTCGACTGTTTGACAAAGATTCAATCGCTAACATATTTCAACAATTAGCTTACTAAGGTAACTTCTGCTCTTCTAAAGCAGCTAACTGCATACTCTTTTTCAACCAAAGCCTACTTGTCCCACCAGATTTGTATTTCACATCTCAACCCCACCACCAACGCTAAACATTCCTGCTCATCCAGAATTATCACACTATGGAATTCATTCCTCCCTCAAGTTTTACCAGTTGAATGTGGACTGTTTTAATCTCGCAAGAGTGAGAGAACTTGTAAAGGCTTTTGGCAATGCTGCTCTTCTTCTGCAACAATTCTTCTGGCTTTACATTCCGATCTCTATTTCCACCGAGGTCAACTTTGCCTTGCATCCTTTCGGGGTCGAGGAAATAAGTACCAGTCATATATTAGCACCCTTCCCCACAAAATTTCTGGCCTTGTGCCTATAATAGGATTATTATTCGATTTAACTCAGGTTTGGTATGACTACTGGTAGAATTTATGTGGGTTTAGGGGTTATTACCTATAACCTTAAATATCCACAAGCCTCCAATAATCTTTCAAGCGCTAAAAACACTTCTGATAATCTTCTCTGTGCCTAGGAGGCAAACTTTCTGGGGACGCTCTACAGGACATTTTTATTGTTGATGTTGCTGTTATTATTATTATTGTTATTATTATAGATAGATAGATAGATAGATAGAGAGAGAGAGAGATAGATAGATAGATAGATAGATAGATAGATAGATGTACATATATATATATATATATATATATATATATATATATATACATACACACATTTATATACATGTATATACACACACATATATATGCATATACTTACATATATATGTATGTGTGTGTATGTGTGTGTACACGTATATGCATGCAAATGTGTGTGCGTTTTCTGTGTGTATTACGTCATTCTCCTGTGTCTATAGTTATCTGACAAAACGTGCCAACGTTTTGAGCATGTTTAAGCTTGACACTAGAACAACACGAAATTAGTGCAAATATTATTTGAGAAATCCGCCAAACCACAATGACAATTGATTAACAAGGAACAAAGAGTGGAAGGAAAAAAATGCAAATTTTAAAAAAATAATAAATATATAAAGTAAAATTAAAAGGAAAGAAAAATATCTAGTGTCTAAAAAATGAAAGCAACAGAATGTCAAAAGTCAAACAACCTCTATGAACGTGACTCGAAACCTCTTTATAATCATTGTACTGCCAGGAGATCTATAATATCACATAATCAGCTGCGTGTTGAGATAATCTGAAGATAGATCAAGGCTTTTGTTTTTCTTTCACCGAATATCTTGTGCACATTTAAGTTAAGAGTCGTGTTGGCATTTGAGTGGTGGTGGTGGTGGTGACACTTGTGGTGATATTCTTGGGTGGAGTGAGTGTTATTGGGTATTGTTTAAACATTGTAACAGATGTTTGGAACTGATTACGAAGAAGGAAAGAACTATGTTGGCGTTAGGCTAAGCAATGTTGAGAGATTGTATGGTGACATTGTGTAACAAAAAATAATAAAAACAATGTCAGAAATTACATCATCATCGTCAACAAAAATAACAACTGCAACGAGCCTACCAAGGAGCCGCTATGCAATCAGTCAGTTTCTCAACCTGCTTGAAATAGTAGCCAAATTGCTAATTTTTTTCAAACCACATGCTATTATCTTAAGAATGGAAGGACATTTAGAACTTCATTAGATAATATAGTTACAATAAAACAAATGCAATGAGCCTACCAAGGAATCTCTATGCAATTAGTAGTTCGACCTGTTAGAAAGAGTAGCTAAATTCCATCAAACCACGTGATTTTCACTAAAGAATGGAAGGAAATCTAGAACTGCATTAGATAATGTAGTTACAACAAAACGATTGCAATGAGCCTACGAAAGAGTCTATATGCAATTAATTCCTCGACCTACAAGAAATAATAGCCAAATTGTCAAATTTTCTCAAAACATATACTTTTGTCTAAAGAGTGGAAGGACATCTAGAACTACAATAGATGATGTAGTTACATCAAAATCACTGCAATAAGCCTAACAAATGACTTCTATGCAATTGGTTGTTTGACCAGCTAGAAATAGTAGCCAAATTGCTAAATTTTATCAAGCCACATGCTATTGTTTTAAGAATAGAACGACATCTAGAACTGCCTTAGATAATGTAGTTCTAGATGTACAGGAAGATGACCGGATTGTCACGGTTATTGAAATATATCTGACTCGGGGGCGAAGCAACAACTACAATAACGTTTCGTTCAAACTTTGGCACAAGTCCAGCATTTTAGTGGAAGAGTAAGTCGATTACATTGACCCCAGTGCTCTACTGATATCTATTTTATCGACTCCTGAAATGATGAAAGACAAAGTCGACCTAGGCGGAATTTGAACTCAGAATTTAAAGAGGAAAGAAATGCTGCTAAGCATTTTGTCCGGCGTGCTAACGATTCTGCCGGCTTGATGTCTTAACAACTATAATAATATTGGTCTTAAAATTTTGGCACAAGGCCAGCAATTTCGGGGGTGGGTTAGGTCGATTACATAGATCTGTGTTCAGCTGGTACTTATTTTATCCGAAAGGATAAAAGGCAAAGTCGACCTTGACGGAATTTGAACTCAAAATGTAAAGAGTTGGGGAAAAAATGCTGCGAAGCAGTTTGACTGAGGTGCTAACGATTTTACCAGATTGTCGCATTAACAACGACTATATTAATCAGTTGGTGTGATAACAACAACAAATATAACAAAATAATTATAATAGCATAGGCGTAGGAATGGCAGCGTGGTTAAGAAGCTTACCTTGTTAGAAACTGTTCATACGTGTATTTATGGTAAAGATTCCAAACTTACCACCAGTTTTTCCCAATCCCCTCTACTTTTTGAACTACAACTTATCCTCTTTATCTCATGATGTATCAGCTCTTGCACTGAAATTAGAAACCGCGGATGCACCATAAATGTTCGTGTCTTAGAGGTTAAACCTATTCTTGTGTGTGTTTGGAGTATTGATTCCGAAAGTATCATCGATTTTATCTTATCAACTATAATTAATTAATGATTTGTTATTTTACAAAAATTAAAATAACGTTGTTATTAATATATGAAATTAGACGCTATTTTTAAAAAAATACATAATATATTAAATCTGTTTATTTCAACACTACAACATAAAGAAGAGCATACAACAAATAATACGCTTTTGGTGGGGGGGGGCTACTTCTCCAGTAAATGAACTGAGCACAGGAAGAAACTTAAAGCAGCTATTGTTATGAAAAGATCCATATTTCATAGATTCAATGGATGGAACGAGCCTTATGATTTTTGTTCTAGTGGCCAAATACTTTCTTGGAAACCATGATACGACAATGTCTCTAAATTAGTCGAAGGCGTTTTCTCCAATTAACAGGTTGTAAGATGAGCATCAGTCACTTTAGATCGCTTTCCAGGAAAGCTTGATGGTTTAAACAAAGAACAAGGAGATTTTATTGTCTTATAAAAACAATAAAAGAGACGTGCCAGAGGAGGTGAGATGCTATATATGATAAAAGATTACAGCTGGGACCTTCAACAGGATTGTCCTGGGGAAAGTCACTCTAGAACGTCTGTAAAATATTGTATTGAGTAACTGATCATTTTATGTTTTATCGTTATTTTTATGTTACAATTACTGTACGCTCTAATGCAGTGTGTTCTGAGCTTTTATGTTGAAATAAATTGCATATATGTGACGTTCTAATAGCACGTAATATAATGATTTAAAATTTGGGCGCAAAGCCAGCAAGTTCAAGGGAGGGGTAAGTCGATAACATCGACCCAAGTCCTCAATTGATACTTAGGCGCAGGAGTGGCTGTGTGGTAAGTAGCTTGCTTACCAACCACATGGTCCCGGGTTCAGTCCCACTGTGTGGCACCTTGGGCAAGTGTCTTCTACTATAGCCTCGGGCCGACCAAAGCTTTGTGAGTGGATTTGGTAGACGGAAACTGGA
>NC_068981.1:174161632-174162832 GCF_001194135.2 Octopus bimaculoides | reverse complement strand
TATATATGTATGTGTGTGTTTGTGGGTTTATTTGTCCCCCCCCCCAGCATTGCTTGACAACTGATGCTGGTGTGTTTACGTCCCCGTAACTTAGCGGTTCGGCAAAAAAGACCGATAGAATAAGTACTAGGCTTACAATGAATAAGCTCTGGGGTCGATTTGCTCGACTATAAAGGCGGTGCTCCAGCATAGCCGCTGTCAAATGACTGAAACAAGTAAAATAGTAAAAGAGTAAAAGAGTACTTATTTTATCGATCTCGGATGAAAGGTTGAGTCAACCTCGGCAGTATTTTAACTCAGAACGTTCATAACATATAATATATTCATAGCATTGTTATTGTGGAAATTTTTGTATTAAAATAGCAGATGATTAATTAATTAATTAGAGTTAATAGGACAATCTTAATACAATTTTTGGAGTCATTGCGCTATATATATCTACCGGAGAGTAGTCCTTAGTCGAAAGACACCTGTTGTTAATGTCTTTTATTTGCATTTGTATTTGTGTACCGTTTCTTCGTTTTAACTGTCCTTGTTTTCGTACACATTCGCTGCTTTCTTCCAAGGAATCTAGTGCTCTTAGCTTAGTTTTTCCTTGGGGCTGGCCAGATTGGAGCAATCTCGAGTATAACCAGCCGAAATTGCAAAGATAATCTAGAACACGACTGAGAACAAACACAGGACAATGGAGACATACAAGGAAACCGAACGAAAACAAATATGGAAGGTCGTTAGATCAGAACAAATGTAAAATAGCGAACGCTGGAGAAATATTTTCTTTTACAAGAGAAAAGATAGAAGAGAGAGAAATAGGATACGTCCAGTCGTTAGGACAGTTCTGAAAGAAAAAAAAGATGATCACGTGAGGAAAAGAAAGATGGACGATGGTCACGTGTGAGCAACGAGAGAGAGAACAGGAGAAAGAGAAATATATACATATGCATATATGGATACAGGATCACCAACGGTAATATATATATATATATATATATATATTGATGTAAGAAAATGGAGAAAAAATATAGTGGATACTTTTTTATTTGCATCTCGATAAAAACATAGCAAACCATTTAATGCAAATAAAATTAAAAGGAACATAAATTAACAGAAAAAAATATAAAAAGTGCCTACACATGTTTCAATCTGGTCATTAGGTAAGCAGTGTTTCAGATCTGCAGGATTCGAACCATGTTAAAAGTT
>NC_068981.1:174154846-174161290 GCF_001194135.2 Octopus bimaculoides | reverse complement strand
TATATATATATATATATATATATATATATATATCTAGAACTCTTAATATGGTTCGAATCCTGCGGATCTGAAACACTTCAACAGAAGGAATATCAGTGGAATATTCTCGTCAAAACTTCCGCCAAATTCAGATATAACAAGTCTGATATAGTTCCTTTGAGCAGAAAAGAAACATTATATAGAGCTATAGAGGTCAGCTCTTCTGTAGTTGTGAGCATTTTTATCAAAATCAGTGAGAAAGAGAATGTTTACGGACAACCACTTCGACAGTAACCGACAGTTACTATTATAAATTCACAAACTATGTTAGTAAATGTTTCAGTGGCCCATTTCGAAAAGCTGGGATTTTTAGGCAAAGAAAGTGACAAGTTAACTCGCAATTTGCAAATATAATCTGTTCATCACGAAACTCTTCGCCGTTGTTGTCATAAAAAGTGCAGCGAAGGAGTTTTGTTTGTTTGAAACTAGCTCTCTACTTAATTGGAAGAATTCAAATAATGAAAATTAAAAATAAAACATATACAAACAACTCAAAAAGACCCCAATTACACAGAAATATTTATTTCCGCGTAAACTCACAAATACATGCTTATACACACACACATACACACACACACACACACACACACACACACACACATAACTTTTGTGTGTTCGTGTATCTCTTATTTTGTTAACATTTTCTTTATAAAAATTCGCTGTGGAGTTTATAACAAAGCTAAGTCTTATGTATGTGTCTATATGAGTCTTAATATACGCGTCGTTGTATCTGTGTGTATGTATGAATTTATGTGTGTGTGGCGTGTTCCAAAACGGTCGAGATCTAATCAACAGAAATACTAATTTAATTATCGATTCCGTGTAATTCGACAAGCCAAGGTCTAGAGACTCTTTACTTTAGTCTATTTGAAATCATTGTTTCCGTTAAAGCTACAAATTACACAAAGGAAGATATCAACAGCTTATATAGTATAAGAAGAGACTACTAGTCTGCTACTTAAAATACAATAGAACTTTATAATGCGATTCAATCAGAAAGTTGTATTTTTAAATCACATTTTAATAATAACAAAATTTCGAATTCCGATTCAGATCGGAGTATTTGATTAATCTTAGGATTAATTCGGATAAAATAAGCTGCGATGTGTATATTTACAGTTTGAATTCAGAAGATTTACTTTGCTGAATACATGAATTTCGGAAAATAAATCACCAGAGAAAATATCAGAAGACATTGATAAAGACAATATTGAGAATCATTTCTTAACTGTAGCTTCAAAAAGAAATGTCACAGTAACTCTAGGCAGCCTAGCAAAATGTGGGCAGTTCGAATTTCTTTACTGCGCTAAATAAATAACCATAAAATTATATTTATTTTATCGTTTACCTGAGAACAGCCTCGATCAGTTAGATAGAGGGTTATAATCAAAAGCATTTCAGTTGTGACCCTCTGAAGCTGGAGGACTAAGTAGTCCCACGTGATATTTCTTTTAAAGATAGTTAGGTGTGGGTTGAGTGTGTCTAGCTGCTATTTTTAGAAGTCAGGCGGTTGTAAAGACGATGACCATTGTAGCTTTCAAAACACGCAGACACTCTCAAATTGAGTTCTCAAACAACTCGGGTGTTTTGAGAATTCAATTTTGGGGGATTTTTGTTATTGTTGTTGTTGTTGTTGCAGCTGCTGTTGTTGTTATACGAAGAGAGAATAAATTTCTTGTAAAGTGATGCAATATTGTAATACATTTATATAAACCTATGAAGTCTTCGGCGATGATTGAGAGAGTAAATGGGTTACACGACAAACACCTACACCTGAAAAATATGATAACTAATTACACTTAGTCTATCAGTCAACCACTTACACAGCCATGGTCTGCACAATCAGAGTTAATTTTGAGATACACCATCACTATCACAACAACAACAACACTCAAAGAACAATAACTATGAAATTCAATATAAATTTAATCAATTAAGTCAATATCAAATAATGCCAAACGCCATTGATGATATTTTAGACTGTTAGAAACTGTTCTTTCTGATATTCCTTGTTTTCTAACATGTTTTCAGTAGTCTAGACAGTTCCACTGTAACTGAATAATGTTATTTCTCGAGTTGCACTTTCATAATTAATTTTCAGTAAAAAAAACATTTCGACTTGAAAATTTGTATTAATCATTCTTTGTTATCCGACATGAACAATTCAAGCAGTGTTTAATTAAAATAACCATAAAGGGTGAAAAAAATAGTAAAGACCTCCTTTGGTCATGAATGGTCATGGGATTGCACCTAGAAAGTTCCCCTCCTAGGCACAAGTCTGGGCCAAGGTTGTTTATGGAAGACCAGAAGTCGATCGTGTATACCAGCCTCCCCTCTCCACGCCACCAATGTTATCCAAGTGAAAGACAAAGGCCAATACAGCTTGACACCAGTGACGTCACAACTCATTTCTACAGCTGAGTGAACTGAAGCAACATGAAATAAAGTGTCTTGTTCGAGAACACAATACACAGTCCGGTCAGGGAATCGATCTCACTACCTCATGATTGTGAGCCCGACACGCTGTTGATAGGCCAGACATTGCAGTATTTGTCTTAAGATAACATATCTTATGAACATCTCTTTCTGTGTTAAAACATCTCTTTCTGTGTTAAAAACACGTGTGTTTTTAACACATAAATAAATATCAGAGAGAGATGAAAATTCGTCCCAGCAACAGCCAATGAGAGAGCCAGATATGCCCAATAAATAACACAGCCTAACCATATGAAATGTTACCTTGGGAAAAATACAGTTGTAACTGGCTTATCAACAGTGTGTATGCATTAAGTATGATACAAAGATGGCTGTTTTGATTCTTTACTATATTTACAGATCTCTTGTCCCGAAATTTCCTATTGAAATTATTGACTGTCCAATATGTTCAATGTCGTTCTTTGTATGCTGAGTAAATTCAAATGAGTTATCAACCCTATAGCACTGGAAATATTTCTAGCCAACAAAACTGTAGATTTGCGGTTGTCAAAGCTTCAGGAATTAGCAGCCAAATCACTCCCTTCTGAGTTACAAAGGAAATACACAATTGATAACGTAGTCCTCATGAAAGTTTCATTATATATATATTTAAAATACTACAAACAACACTTGAACATGAATCCGGCATAACAACTCATCAAAAATACAGGATTAGTTCAAAATGAAATATGAGATTCAGTAACATGACATAAACGCATGCACACCAACACTTATACACACTGCTTTCAACACCACAAATCTTCCCTCAATGCTGAGATATTTCCAAACACTCTCGTCAGAAGATTAATGCACAGAGTACATCTTAGTACAAAAATAATTCTTTCCTGTTATGGCACAAGGTTAGGGGATGAAAAAGTCGATTACTTCGACCCCATTACTTGAGTGATACATTATTTTATCGACAGCGAAAGGATGAAGGACAAAATCGACTTCGGCGACATTTGAACTCAGAATGTAAGGAACTAGAAGAAATGTCGTTAAGCAGTTTTGTCCGAGGTATAATGATGATTCTGCCAGCTCGCATACTAGTACAAAAACAATAATACAAGAAAAGGGAACATAATCACATCAAATTCATCAAATGTAAGTTGTTGGTCTTTTTTCTTCATTATAAACAACTGACGCTAATTTATCTACATTTCTCATCAAACGAATCGCAGCTCCTCTCCAATCAGCTCTTTCTTCTGATCACATTTAATCATTATAAACATACGGCAATTAATTCCCCATCTTGCCTCTGAGTACTAGCGCATCTTCCTCACAGCAAACTCAGACATCATTGAACGAAAGAAAATACTTTCACAAACTGAAAAAGTTCTAATGAAACCATGAGAGAAAAAATTAAATTCCAAGAGAAAGAATTAAATTCGTAGGATTCACAACAGAATAATCCACAACAAAGATACTGCAGTGCATACACTCAACAAAATAGACATAGAATTTTCTAAATATATGAAATATAACACAATCCCAACAATACACCTGAAATTGTTAGTTTCTTCGGTGCTATCTCAGACACAATATGACAACACTCACAACAAATAAAACAATAAAGAAAGGATATAACAAAGAAAATAGAAAAAAAAACAAGGAACAGCAGAAACCTGATCAATCTTTGTGTCCAACTAAGGCGGCGAGCAGGCAGAATTGTAAGCAAGTAGAGTGAGATGCTTAGTGGTATTTCGTCCGTCTTTATGTTCTGAGTTCAAATTCCGTCGACTTTGTCTTTCATCCTATCGGAGGTCGATGATAAAATAAGTACCAGATGAGCAATGGAATCGATGAAATTGACTTATCTCCTGCCCCGAAATTGCTGGCCTTGTGCTAAAATTTGAACCCAGTATTTGTGCCCAACATATACCACCAAGTAGTAGCACGTCCACAATTCAACAGTAATCAAATTCTTTTATCAAACGCTTTTCAAAAATCAGCCAACAAAACTAATACAAAAACACAAACATAAACAGATGAGACCACGACTGTGACTTATCTCTTCTCATTCAAATACCAGAAAAGAGATAAGGAAATCTAAAGTGAGAGTTTAAGGAAATCACAAATATACACCGAGTGCCTGAAGAAATTTTTGCACTCATTGACATCTTCAAATACTATACCAACACGGCCAAATTAGAGAACCTAGAAACTAGGAGAAATTTTAATCCTAAAACCCAAAAGAACCCAACCGAAACAATATCTGACAAACTTTTCTCTTCACTTATGAACACCTTCAAATATTCTAGAAAATGTCATTCTTGATCCCGTTAATCCACACATTCCTAATTTCCACTTGGAATATGGAGTCAAACCACTACAATCAACCAGTGTATTACTCCAAAAACCTTCCACATAGAATGTATTGTGATTAGAACATGATTAGAACATCAACAAAACATTATATGAATCATATAAATTACTATTGACATCAGTAATTCTTTTGACTTCATTTCAGCAACTGACTTACCACTGATACATACGCTAGACAAAACACAAGACACTTCCTTTACAGCCCAACTTCTACAGTCCTTGTCACTTCTTACTCACTCACAGCCCCATACAAACAGGCGTTGCAACGTTATGCTCATAATACGAACACAACTCCATCATGAGTTTTTTACGTTTCCACTAACTCTATATTAGTGATTCCCAATGTGGAACATACGCCCCCACCGGTAGTGCTTGGAAAAATTGTGGTGGAGCGTGGCATCCAAATTCTTCTTTCTTTTCTTTTTTCTTTTTGTGGGACATAGAATTGTGAAAATCTTTTTTTTTTTTAGTAAACTGTGTACTTTTTTGTACTCAGTACTTAAAGAAAGAGTTACCAGTAGATTCTTTTGTATTGAATACTTGTGATAAAATATTTAAAATAAGGTTGTTGTTGTTTTTTTCAACTACCGATGGGACACATTTTTACTGAAATGTTTTTATAAGTCAAACTGTGTAACGAAACCTGACAAAATCATTGCTGGCAATGATTTCTATAGAAAACCTGTAGAGATGACCTCAGCACATTTTCTGAAAAGTTATAGTGGAACCTTGGGAAAATAGGTTGGGAAACACAGTTCTACACAAGCATAAAAAGCATATACACATATGACAGCGGTTTCAATGAACGCAAGAGCCCAAACGCTGTAACCCGCCAACAAGTGAAGATCAACAGAAAATGTCACGCTTTGATTGCGTAAACCTTACCCGTCTCAACTGTAACCTCCACTACAACCTACAGGCTTACAGAAAACAAAAGATAAAAATGCAGCATCAACATCCTATTATACTGAAACCCCTCAAACAAAACAATGCAGGGTGGAGTATGCAATACGATCTACACTAGTTTGAAGGTATAGCAATGGATTTGTCACTCTGACTATCGACTATCAACGTGCACCACAAATGATTTGGGGTTATACAACAACGACAACAACGGGTGATAATTTTAGCAACACTTGGAGAGGGACATTTGAACTCAGAACTAAGAACTCAGGACTAAGAAAATGTCGTAAGACAATATTGTCTTCCGATCAACTGACAAATTGAAGATGAATCCAGGTAACCATTTACATCGATTATTTTTAACTGCAGTTATCCATACCTATGCTGAGAGTATGAGACCCAAACTCTGATATTGTTTTCTATAAATATAAAGTTTTCATGACTTACTTCCCTATTCTCTTCCTGACTATCCATATGTAAAGTAAAATCATACTATTGACACGCATACATAAATACATACATACACACAAACGCGCGCACACACACACACATTCAAGCGCGTGCGCACGCACACATATATATATATATATATGTATAACGCATGTATGTGTGTATATGTATGTATATATATATATATATACATACACCCACATAAATATATATAAATGCATACATATATATATATATATATATATATATATA
>NC_068981.1:174148492-174149095 GCF_001194135.2 Octopus bimaculoides | reverse complement strand
AGCGGAGACCGGGGGCACCCCTTCCAAACCGAGCGCTCGATTCTAAACGGCACCGACAGGTAACCGTTTATCTGGACTGTAGATTTGATGCCGCCATAAAGGGCAGTGATACAACCACGGACGTCTGGGCCCGGCCCAGCCGCCTCGAGGACCGCCGCCAGGTATTGGTGGTCTACCCTATCAAAAGCTTTACTTTGGTCTAAATGGACCAGTGCCGCACCTTTACCGGATAACTTACTCACCCTATCTGAGGTGTAGCGCAGATGGAGATTGTCCTGGATTGACCTGCCTGGGATGGCGCATGTCTGCGCCCTCCCAACAGGTTACTCCGCGAGACGCGCCAACCTCTTAGCTAGCACCTTGGCCAAAATCTTTCCCTCTATATTAAGTACAGTTATGGGCCTAAAATTACTAATATGATCCCCCTGCTCGGGTCTTTTCTGATCAGCGTCACCACTCCCCGACTCACAGAGCTAGGAATCCTCCCATTCTGCTGCCAGTTCATGCAGACGCAGGCTATCAAGTGCCCGAACAAGTCTGACATGCTACAATAGAATTCATAAGGCTGACTATCCAGCCCCGGCGATTTGTCCCCGGTGCATT
>NC_068981.1:174144964-174148196 GCF_001194135.2 Octopus bimaculoides | reverse complement strand
ATATAACGTGGCAGTCGAATGGACACAAATTGTGTGTCGTATAGCCAGCTGGAGACGATGTTTCCTGGGGTTAAATAACAGTAACATTCGACTGCCGCGTTATGTTAGCAAATAATCTTCACACTAAAAAGTTACGAATAACAGAAAAAAATGCTAAAAAAGATACATTATTCTCTTTCTCGTTATTTTTTTTTTTGTATTTTTTTGTATTTTTTTTTTTTCGTTTTACATCTGAATAACCTATGTTGATCAATAAAAATGTTATGTCCACTTTTGCATTACTTTCGGTTGAATCCTCGTATGAAAACATTAGCGGTAGTCTGCGTCAGAAAAATATTATTTAAAGGCTCAGGCTTCTAATTTGTTGTAGTTTAGAATGAACACAAGGCGACACTCAATGATTCTCAAAACCATTTTTTATTTAAGAATCCCTTTGATTCCTATTTTACACAGATGGACCCTCCCAGTCATTCAATGTTTAAAAAGTCATAATATATTTTTATAATTAAATATCATTAGGAACTTTTTATCAAAAGTTGTTAAAATATCTTGTGCATTATAGAAGTGTAAGCAATTTATGGCACATAAACTTTAACAACAAAATCTTATGTAGACCCCACTAAGGTCATATGCTACCCATTTGAAAACCATTGCTCTATATTCCTGAGACGGGTAAAATATACAATGTAAGGAATTTCCACCGCAGCATATGTCTTGGAATTGAGAACCTACATTAGAAGTTTACAAACTGCCAATTAATTTCGAATACAACTAGTACCTCTGAGCTAACAAATGGTCGTTCAAGCAGTCAACAGACTTGCTGAAAATAGCAGTCAAATTTATCTCAAATCTCACTTAGATAATACACTTAAATAATTGAATCCGAGAAATATTACGTCTAAAATAAAAGTCGAAACGTTCACGGTTGAAACGTGTTATATCAAAAGTTTTTGATCAGTCAGGCATGACCTGAGTTTAAGCAATCAGTTTCCATGCAAAACTCAACAATTATGTAACAGCAAAATTCTTTCTAGTTTGGCATGAAACCAGCATTTTGAAGGGATTGTGGGAAAGTCAGTTACATCATCTCCAGTACTTAGCTGGTACTTTATTTTATCGACTCTAAAAGGCTAAAAGGCGAAGTTGATTTCGACAGTGTTTGAATTAAGAATGTAAAGAGCCGGAGGAAATACCTACTCACATATGCTTTACACCATTCAAATTGCGGGTCAAAAACAGAACATTAAGACTCCAAAACATGGTTCTTTCCCTCACCTCCGATTTCTCAATCTGGTCGCCCAGTAAAATATAGTAAACTCTTACCACAATGCAATAATATTAACAGTAGAATCTGTAATACAGAGATATGCCAAGATTAATCTATAAGGCCCGTTTTCAATGTTTAGTCAATGTATTGTGACATTCCTTATAAATATACCTGGCGTAACTCTATAAAGGAGACAAAAGAAAAACTTGTTGAGTTATATTTCAATGGTGGGTGGAGTAACGGCGTGAGGGTTAGTGCGAGATGGAGCCAGGAGAAAAACATTGAAATTGACAAGCGGTTGTAGGGAGATGCTAATATTAAGTTACGTTGTTGTCAATAGACGTCAAAAACATGACATGCTTACATGCACACATACTCACATACATGTATTCTTCTGTTCATCGTACAAACAACCCACAAATATAATTACAATTTAAGCAGAAGGATAAACTTCACAAGCAATTAGTAGGGGATGGTAAATAATCAGTAGGTATACATAACCGTGTGTATATGTGTGCGCCTGTGTGCGCGCACGTGCCAGTGTGATAGATATCATGCATATCTTTTGCAACAATGTTAAATCTCATGAGACATAATATTGTCGCTAAAACCATTTACAGTACTATCTGAAAGAAGGTTTGTTCCGATGGCTATACTAAAGGCTTGTCGTGGAGGCGCAATGGCCCAGTGGTTAGGGCAGCGGACTCGCGGTCATAGGATCGCGGTTTCGATTCCCAGACCGGGCGCTGTGAGTGTTTATTGAGCGAAAACACCTAAAGCTCCACGATGCTCCGGTAGGGGTTGGTGGCGAACCCTGCTGTACTCTTTCACCACAACTTTCTCTCACTCTTACTTCCTGTTTCTGTTGTGCCGGTAATTCAAAGGGCCAGCCTTGTCACACTGTCACGCTGAATATCCCCGAGAACTACGTTAAGGGTACACGTGTCTGTGGAGTGCTCAGTCACTTGCACGTTAATTTCACGAGCAGGCTGTTCCGTTGATTGGATCAACTGGAACCCTCGACGTCGTAAGCGACAGGGTGCCAACAACAACTAAAGGCTTGCCAACACCACCAGAACCGAAATGTATCTACACATTTAAAACTGAGGAACTCTGGTTGATTATTCAATAAAAACAGCATCTTGATGCAAGCCCTGATATATTTTTGATGAACATTTTCCTCTTCTTTTTCTCCTTTCTCTTCGTCTTCTTCTTCCTTCTCCTCCTCATCTTTTCCTCTTTTCCTCATCCTCACTTTCCTTTTTTTCCCCTTTCTCCCTTCTACTTTTTCTTTATTTCTTCCCCTTTTTCTTCTTTCCCCTCATTCACCTCTTCTTTCTTCTTTTTGTTTCTTCCTCTCCCTCCTCTTTTTCCTCTTATTTCCTTCCTTTCTCTTTCTCGTTCAGTGACCCATTATTTCTTATCGTCATTACTATTTCTTCTTCATTTATTCTTCACTATACAATCCTTCTTCTCCAGAACTGAATATTTCAGAAATTCTCTTCACCATCAACACCACCCTAGGTAACTCCCTCTCGCTCCGTTTGCTCTCTACGAACAGTACATTATCTGCAAGAACCTCTCTCCACACATTCTAGGCTGAAATACTTTTTAATGAATATGGAACCGACTGTTCTTCAACAGACTATCCAATAAACAAGAATAGTAATTATCAATCAATACCTAGTTTGTAGCTCGA
This sequence comes from Octopus bimaculoides, assembly GCF_001194135.2. Taxonomy (NCBI): domain Eukaryota; kingdom Metazoa; phylum Mollusca; class Cephalopoda; order Octopoda; family Octopodidae; genus Octopus; species Octopus bimaculoides. The sequence continues at coordinate 174,145,230 of NC_068981.1, read as the reverse complement.
CCGACCATAGAGTGAGACGAAATGTCCGTGACCTGCATTCGAGTTTTTGCTAAAGTGATTGCAATTAATTATGCGGAAAAATGGATATATGTATATGTGTGCGTGTGTGTATATATACACAATTATATACATTCATACAAACAGATAGATAGATAGATAGATAGATAGATAGATAGATAGATAGATAGATAGATAGATGGATAGATAGATAGATAGATTTATAGATGTATTTATATATATTCATATATGTGTGTATATATATATAT
>NC_068981.1:174143695-174144375 GCF_001194135.2 Octopus bimaculoides | reverse complement strand
GACTTCTAACGGTCTGAATCTCTCTCTCTCTCTCTCTCTCTATATATATATATATATATATATATATATATACGTACATACATACACACACACACACACACACACACACACACATACACACACACACACACTAATGCATATACAAAGATAGCCCTTACGTTACGGTTAACTTTCATTATGCAATTTCGGGATATGGTCTATAATTTTGCTCTTACGTAAACTTGGATAAATTTTAAGAATTTAAAACTGCACAATCTTCTCAGCCAAGGGGTAGCTAGGGAGGTCTTCATATGAAATCGGAGGTTTAGCACTTTGCCTGAACATTAATTGATCACCCACAAATGGGATTACCAGTGTCTAAAGATGTACTATATATTGCGAGTCACTCAGTGAAAGGTTCTACTTCTATACAACCTTTAAGCCTATGCACGCACACAACACACACACACACACACACACACATACACACACTGCAGATACATTCACACACACACTTATAGACGTATAGTATAAAAGAAAATCGTTTTGCGGCTATGGTTGCAGTGCTGAAAGCGTATTTCTGTTTCCTTGCGCTTTGTCAATAGCAAGTATCCACTGATATATGCATGCTAACACAGAAATCAGTCACCACTGATAATTTACTTGTTAAGGTTATCTCTATATAGGCGCAGGAGTGGCTA
>NC_068981.1:174142317-174143391 GCF_001194135.2 Octopus bimaculoides | reverse complement strand
GTGTGTGTGTGTGTGTGTGTGTGTGTGTGTGTGTGTGTGTGCATTTGTCGCCCCATCATCGCTTAACAACTGATGTTGGCGTGTTTACGTCCCCGTAACTTAGCGGTTCGGAAATAGGTTTAGAAAGAATGTTCTGGGGTCGATTTCTTCGATTAAAGGCAGTGCTTCAACATGGCTGCAGTCAAGACTGAAAGAAATAAAAGAATAAAAGAATATATTCTGCAGAAATTATAACCATCCCAGATTTTTGTTACTACGTTTCGTATGCGAGACGTCAGATGTATATAGGGACTATTTAAGCAATGTGTTCCAGGATTATTTATGGGTTAGATGGGTACTGAAGAAGGAGCAAAAATCCCCGAAATATGGCATATACGCCCACTGCCCATTTTTATACCCTTAACAAATAATCTTTTCTACTCTAGGCACAAGGCCCGAAATTTGGGGGGAAGAGGCCAGCCCATTAGATCTACCCTAGTACGTAACTGGTACCTAATTTATCGACCCCGAAAGGATGAAAGGCAAAGACGACCTCGGCGGAATCTGAACTCAGAATGGGAAGACAGACGAATACCGCTAAGCATTTCGCCCGGCGTGCTAACGTTTCTGCCAGCTCGCCGCCTTTTAACCTTAACAAATGATGTGAAAGCGCACTGCATTGCCAGTAGAACACGGCTTATAAAAACGTTGAATATACTTTATAGTATATTATGATTGCATAACGAAATACCACGTATCTACAAGTCATTAGTACTACTGATAAAGTAAAGTAAAACAGTGATTTTTCAATCACTGTCTGAAGACTAAATAGCAAAGCCAATCTTGTTTTGTGAGTTCAAATCCTACAAGGGCTGGCTTTGCAATTTTACTTTATTTTTTGCTTCTTTCTTTTTTATTTTTTTTTATTTTAATTTTTTTTTTTTTTAGTAATTAGTGACAACATATTTTGCATTAGGATTTTGAAGTCAAATACAATACATATGAACACGTTAAACTTTTATTCTAGCTAGGTATACTTATAATTTATGTAATACATAATAATAATAATAATAATAATAATAATAATAATAATAA
>NC_068981.1:174140357-174141257 GCF_001194135.2 Octopus bimaculoides | reverse complement strand
TCGATCTCGGCAGAATTTGAACTTAGAACATAATGGCGGACGAGATGCTGCTAAACAATTTGCCTGACGTGCTAACGATTCTTATTTCTTTACTGCCCACAAGGGGCAACACACAGAGGGGACAAACAAAGACAGACAAACAGATTAAGTCGATTATATCGACCCCAGTGCGTAACTGGTACTTATTTAATCGACCCCGAAAGCATGAAAGGCAAAGTCGACCCCAGCGGAATTTGAACTCAGAACGTAGCGGCAGACAAAATACCGCTAAGTATCTCGCCCGGCGTGCTAACGATTCTGCCAGCTCACCGTATTTTTCCTTTTTTTAAAAGATTAATATTAAGGATATTTATTCTTACCTCCCCTTAAGCAGTTAAAAGTTAATTATCAAGGGAATCAACACCTATTGAAAATATATGCAAAGTTGCCTCCCTTAGATTTTAACTTTCCACACTTAATTATAATAAACGAGAGTAAAACTCTTGGCTACGCCACCAATCATTCAATCGTAGTATACAATCGTAGTATATCTCAGACTGCATTATCTTTATGTTTCTTATTGCAGGGGTGGGTATGATGATTGAACAGAGGGCACACAAACTGTTATGTTTAATAGTAAACTGTATATATTTGTCAAACATTATAGCGACGGAAGAAACATTATACATGGATATGAAATCTGTTTCACATAAAGAGGAAATGAACAAAAAAAAATCAATAATATTTGAGAAGTCCTCGACATTTAACACTTTCAGAACAACTGCATTATCCAATGTGTCCTTCTTTCCAAAAAGTAGGATTGGGCTGAGACAGATTTGGTTGGTATTTCTAGCTGATCTAAGAACCGCGTTGGTTCGATTTTGTGATATATAAATATACACACACACACACACACACACA
>NC_068981.1:174136168-174140347 GCF_001194135.2 Octopus bimaculoides | reverse complement strand
AAATTTCACTTCATATACGAAGCCAGTATTTACCTAAATGCCCATTCCTTCGTATGAATAGAACCTAATCAAGACGTTACCCTTCATATCTTACTGGACAATAAGTAGGCATCCGTCGGTTTCGAGATACCATGGATCTTCACCCGAAGAAATTGTGTTAGCTGTTGATGTTGGTGCAGTGTCTGCTGTCGCCGCAGAGGTCCACACAAGAGTGGCAGTCACGCATACAGAGTATGTATTTGAAGGAGCTCTCTATCGGAGCTACTGGTTTTTCTTTTCGTCGAGTGCGCTTTTCTTTGGTAGCAAGTTCCTTTTTCTTTTTCCCTCGCTTCATCCCATTTCGCAGTATTTCTCTCCAGCGAAGGCGATCATTTGCAATCTGCATCCATCACAGGGCGTCCATATCTCTCTTGCAGACGTCCTTGAAACAAAGATAAGGTCACCCTCGTGCTCCTGTGCCGGGGGCCATTTCCCCATACAGGATGTCTTTTGAGATCCTCCCGTCCGGCATGCGATGTTCATGACCGAGCCAGCGCTACTGGAGTAGGTGAATAAACTGGGTATCTTGGCGCGGTTGAGGACTTCGGTGTTGGTGATGCGTTCGTCCACCTGATATCCAAGATGTGTCTCGAATTACGAAGGTGGATGACGTTGAGACGCCGCTCCTGTCTGGAGTAGAGGCTCCATGATTCACTACCGTAAAGTAGTGTACTGAGGATGCACACCTTATAGACAGCAATCTTGGTGTTTGTGGCCAGTTTTCTGTTTTCCCAAATTCTCTTTGTGAGCCTGGCAAATGTTGAAGAGGATCGTCCAATTCGCCTGCCGATCTCAGGGTCGAGGGAGAGGTCACCATTGCCTAGATCCTTATATGTCCCTCACTGCACAATTATGCCACCCACAACCACACGTCCACTTCAGATCAGCTATTTTGCCCTTTTTATCTTAGTATCGGATGTGTTTCATCGCCAACCAATCTAAGACAGATAAATGGATAACTAATACTATCCTTTCAATAATATCTTTTCATATCCCTAACACATGCAAAACTCATAATCCGCAAGGACTCAGGTGATTCACTTACAGTTGTGCTGTATAAATACTGGCAAAAAGCAGTCAACAACACCTGCATGATTTAACCCATCATCCTGCCGATTGCAATACACCTTCGAATACTGTACAGCTTACAACTTCTGCTTGCCAAACTACAGTAGAGCATTTTGGTCCATCACCAAATGGATTGTTTCTGGCAACTTTTCAGAATATTCTTACTCACAAGACTTAACCAACTTACTGCGCCCCAAACGTTCACGTACTTCAAGTCAGTCAATTTGTACAGTTTATGCTGACTACCTTTGCATCAGATCTATTAGCTGCATTCCAAATTGAAAAGGCCTCCAGAGGTGCTTCCCGCCTCGCTTCGAACTGCACACATTCGACAGTAAAAGTCAGGTCTTTGTGAGAGAAGACAAATGCTAAATATATTAAAATAAAAATATAAAAACATGAGCATGGAAATCAAATATTGAATTGATAAATATTATTTATATGTCATAACATTTAAATGATGACTTAATTTATGAAAATACTTGGTGAAAATGGAAATGTATAATCTTAAGGTATTTTTCGTTTTTCTTTTATTTACATATAATAACTTTAGACCATTATTGTTTTAAATCTCAAATCAGCCCTGATAGAGTAGACCTGTGGTCAACGGCATTACAACAATGACCATCTAGTCTTTTTTCTTTATTTCTTTATTTCTTTGTTTTTTGCATCTCATATTTCAGGGATTTTTACAGTATTTCAGTAAGAACAAACGAGTGCCCACGTAGAGGCCCCCGTATTGGATGAGGACCTAAAGAGTATCATTCAAGCAGAATGGAACTTCAAAAAATTAAACAACTTAACCAGGCAACTTACTTCTAAATATATCAAACACTGTTGGTTTAAATAATAACAAAATCTCATGTTTAAAATGTAAATAAAATGTATTCCTAAAATTTTCAATGTTTTTCTTGTTGAATCGTGAAAGAAAAACTGATATTACGATACCTATTTACTCATTACATGAAAAGTTGTACCTTCCTAAATTCTTCGGAGATCAGTTTACACTTTGTATTCTCCAGTAGAAAATACGAAGGACAGACAATATATATGAGACCTATTAATAGTTTACTTCCAAACTATAAAAATGTGTGGACAGTTTAGCTTAATCGGTCTAAGAGCACTGCGACGCGTAATCACGGACGTGTGAGTTCGAGTCTCATAGCTGGCCGCCAACACTTTTTCTGCAAAATAGGAGTAGCTTATCCTGTTCAGGCTATATTATTAGCATTATCCTGCGTTTGAGAATTTAAAAATCACTACTTTAACTTTCTAAGACATCTCAACGCTTCTAAAAGCAAACTTCGTTTGTTTGTTTACGTTTATCGTAATTTGAATTTAATATTAAAATATTTTATGGACATTTAGTATTAAATTTAACGTCTGAAATGTGAGAATAATGTTATATTAATCGAGAAAATATTAAAATACTAAATTTATTTATAGGGAAAAATAACTTTTTTAAGGGAAATAACTCTGTTAAGGGGAGATAACTACCGTATAATCTTAATATTTATATTGATTTAATAGGAGAATTGTTAATAGTGCCTGCCTTGCAATATCTATGAGGGTGAGTCAAAAAGTAATGCCATTTTGTTTAGGACAGATATAAGTACCAACACAAATATATGTATCATACATTAAAATGAAGCTGGTCCTCTGTGGATCACATCCCTCCTTCTCAACATAGTCACCGTTTCTCTCAATAACAATGTTCCACCTATGAATGAGAACATGTATTCCAGCCTCGTAAAATTCTGTTGACTGTTCTTTGAGCCACTTCTTCACTACAGTTTTCACTTCCACGTCACTGGACTATCATCGCCACTGGACTATCATCTCTTCGTCCCGTGAAAGAGGGTTTGAGAGGCAAACATTATTCTATCCATCTATCTATCTATCGATCTATCTCTTTCTATCTATCAATCTATCTATCTATCTATCTTATCTATCTATCTATCTATCTATCTATCTATCTCTCCCTCTAGCTTTCTCTCCCTTCTCTCTCTGTCTTTCTTTCTCTCTTCTCTCACTCTCTATCACTATTACTCTCTTTCTCTCTTTCTTTCACTCTCTTCGTTTCTCTCCCTTCCTCTGTCTCTTTCTCTATCCCTGTCTCCGTCTCTCTCCTTCTCTCCCTCTTCCTCTATCTCCCTTCCTGTCTCTTCCTCTCTCTCTTTCTCTCTCCTTCTGTCTCTCATTCTTTCTCTGTCTCTCTCTCCTATTTCGGTCACTCTCTTTCTCCCTCTCTCTCTCTCCCTCTTCCTCTCTCTCTCTCTCCCTCTCCCTCTTTCTCAATCGGCTATATGAAGGGGTCAGCAAAGGAGTTTCACCTCCTAATGTGTTCCACATCACACCGTTAACCCAACAAGTAAAAGCTAAGTTTTTCCAATGCCTTCAGTAAAATTTCCTCTGTTCTAAGCATTCCAACAAAATGCGCTTTTCCCAGTGGTTAGGTAGTTGGGCAAGCGATCGTAAGGTCATGAGTTCGATTTCCGAAATGAACAATGCACTGGGTCCTTAGAAAAAACGTTTTTCTTTCTTTTTCTTTTTTTTCTTTTTTTTTTTAGCCTGGTACTTATTCCATCGTTCTCTTTTGCCGAACCACCATGTTACGAGAACGTTACAAACCATCACTAGTTATCAAGCGGTAGTAGGGGACAAACACAGACAGAAAGACACACACACACACACACATAGATATACATATACGACGGGCTTCCTTCAGTTTCCGTCTACCAAATCCAGTCAGAAGGCTTTGGTTGGCCCGAAATTATTGCGAAAGACACTTGACCCAGGTGTCACACAGTGGGACTAAACCCCGAACCATGAGGTTAGGAAGCAAGCTTCTTACCACTCAGCCACGCCTACGCCTGTGTGTATAAGTTTAAGTTCTTAATTCCTTAACGTTTTTTGTTTGTTTGCGGGGGCAGGGTCTTAGGACAGCAGCAGCATAACGGGGTGAGATGATGGGGCTGAGGGGAAACAAAAACCTTTTTAAAATATTTCGAAGTAGTTTTCAGCATTTATACTTTCAGTTATCTCCCTTAGATCGTTTCAAATTATTTAATC
>NC_068981.1:174131771-174135898 GCF_001194135.2 Octopus bimaculoides | reverse complement strand
GATAATGATGATGATGATGATGAGAGTAGTTTTGGTGGTGCTGGTGGTGTTGGTGCTGGTACTGGTGGTGGTGATGGTGCTTGTGATGGTGATGGTGCTGGTGGCGGTGGTGACAGCAGCAGCAGCAGCAGGGACGGTCTAATATCGTTGTTGTTTTTTATTGTTATTGTTGGCCAACCCCAAGTCAACACTGACTGAGTAAACAAACCTATGATCTTCGTCACAGGCATTTCGGCTATGACCATCCCATCTTTTTTTGTACATCACGTACGTACTTCATTACCAAATGCATCCTTCCCGGCTGTTTTGTTTGTTTGTTTGTTTGTTTGTTTGTTTTTATTTCTTTGTTTACTAGTTTCAGCTCGAGAGCTACAACCATTCTGGGGCACTGTTGTACAATTGGGTTTAAGAAAGCAATAATACCAGTGACTCCCAACGTGGGGTCCGCAAAGGTAGTACTGGAGATTCCTGAACTAAGTTCAACATTTCATATAATGATAAGAATATTAAAAGGAATCTATGGGAGAAAATTCATATAAATAAAAGAGTCGGGAACCACTGGTGGGATTGAAGCGTCTGTGAAGATACTTCTTCGTTAACCTGATACGTCTGTTGCCGCTTTTGTTATCACTGCTACGAGTACTTCTGTTACTGTTATTGTTATTATTTGTGCCACTGTTGCTTCGGTTGCTACTGTAAATATCTAAGTAGTGCTTGTTACATATTTTGTTACATTTACATTTGTGTTTCTTTTATGTTTCATCCTCTTTGAGTTATTGAATGCAAGTCGGATTTGGTGGGTATACAAACAGACAAGCGTGCATCGCAACACATTACACGCACTCACACAACACACACACACACAGGTATATATATATATATATATATATATATATATATATATACGTCGGTAAGATTGTTAATTTTGAAACCGGTCCCTATTTGATAATGATTTTTTAGGTAATTTTAAATGTCTTGCCCGCTTACGCTTTGGTAGTCCGCTAAATTTCGTTTTGAGAACAATTTAGGTCTTAGTAGACACAAGATGTGATCTATATCTAGTACATTGAATGTCCACGTTAGTGGTCAACGTTATATATAAAAAGATAGATAGATAGATAGATAGATAGATAGATAGATAGATAGATAGATAGATAGATAGATAGATAGATAGATAGATAGATAGATGTGTCTGGGGAGAGTCATACTGCCTTAATATCTAACACACACGCACCGATTCAATTTCCACTCATTTATTATTTATATTTTATGTCTCATAATCTCTAGGTTACTGAATGAAAGGCGGATTTGGCAGGCATACCAACAGATAAACACAGATAATACATAAACACGTGCGCGTGCAACATACACGCACTCACACACGCAATCAATATACATACACTCATACACATGTATATACGTGTACGTACACACATATATCCCCTCGGGACGCCTTTCTTTCAATTGTTTGTATACACATGAATCTATGCGCACATAGCCATTTGCACCATATGAAGAAGTCATATGGTGCTTCTGAATTATATTATCCAAGTAATCGTCTTTACGATTATATTTCACGTCTGCTGGGGTCGTGTGAGTAAAGGGGAGGGGTTTTGTTCGAATTTTGCGTGCAGGTGTTCGCTTTTTTTTTTCTAGTCGTTTAGTCCTTTTCTTGGTAACCGCCGTGTATTCCTCCGCCGGTGTGACGACCTTTATGTTCTCCGCTGGAGAGGGAACTTCAATCGCCGATGCCAGCACGTTGTTCTCCTCTGGGGCTTTTCCTGCTTCCTCCTCTGATTCTTTTGTTTCCTTCTTCTTCTTTGTTGTTTTCTCCTCTGTAGTCGAGGGGTGCCTCTGTTTTGGGAGGGTCACATTCTACACGCAAGTGGCCCTTCTTCCCGCATTTAAAACATCGAGGCTACTTCCCCTCGACTTAACACAATCTCATCCCCGATCATCATAAGATCGAGGATTTCTTCTAGGTATTCCGGAGTGGCCTGAATTAGGATATTTATGCTCTGCCCCAACCAATTTTGGGCGGCAAAGCGGGTGATTTGAAGTATATTCAGTTTCTCCTCGCGGAAAAAAACAAAGTGCTTCCACATTCCAAGCAGCATCTACCTTCAGGAAAACCTCTTCAATTCTTATCCGGGACATTCTACGTCCCAGATACGGTGGTAGTAATACTACCTTCTTCGTTTTGAGCGTTCGTATCAAGTGCTCTTTGGCTTTCTCATTGTCCTTAAATCTTATTTCGATAGAGGCAAATTTCTTGCCCCGAGCCACATATGTTATGTCGTTCCATATGGGCTCGAAGCATTTCTCTATCTTGTCCTTGGCGACAATGCCGATCTTTTTTTTCTTCCATGTTGACAGTTTTATATATTATGGTTTTACTACGAGGTTGTGTAGTTATTTCACTTGGTGAGAAGATGCGAACATCACCCCCATATATCGTTAGAATGTTATAACAGGCCTGGTATTCCATTCTAGTTATGTATAAGTCTTTATGCGACACGTTCGTGACTGCAGCATAATCCTTCGTTATCAATTTTTCTTTTGGAGCCATTTGCTCCGCTTCTATATTTTTATCATTTTCCATTTTTGAAAAACAAAAATTCTCTACGGGAATATTATTTTACTCTGAAAAAGAGGGTAAAAGAAAAACAGTTCCACAACAGAAAAACAGTACAGCGTTCAATTCCTTTCCCCCGCAGGAGTAACACGCAATTTTCAACAACGCCCACAAGTAGGCAGAATTTTAAACGATAACAATTTAGCACAACAATACCTTGACAGGTGTAAAAAATTCCACAACGCAGAAAGCAACCGGATTCCATAACACTCAAGTCGTTCACAAGAGTTACAATACGGTTGCAAAATCTTATCTAAAGATAATAAACTATAGCAGGAACAATCCAAAATTTTCTGATACAAAAAAAAATTCTAACACAAAAAAAAAAATTTACTTCTATATACTTTCAGAAAAGTAAAAGTAGAAGAAAACGTATGGTTGCAGAAAGGGATTACCTCTGTAAATTTAGGTCCTAAGGATGGCAAGAGATCCCCTTATGCACAACTTACACTTGTTAATATTAACTCTAAAATAAGGGGCCCTCGAGATTATAGACCATTCAAGAGAGTAACTTTATTATTCCTCTTTAAACCATGTATATAAGAGGTAAGTGTAGTGGAGTTACAATATTTTTCGTTCGAAAACGAATTCATGTGGGCCCTATACCTCGCCTTAAAATTGACAGTACTGCCTATGTAAAACCTATCCAAATTACTCTCCTCTTTAACAACGCATTTATAAATAACATATGTAGTCAGATAGAATCCGTCAAGGGGACATAATCTAGGGTTTCTATAATTACAGGATTTACCCGAACCATCTTTATATCTGTTACTAATACTAACGTTACTTATCTGGCTTCCTGCATTCTTCCCCTCGGATATTCCATTAAAGGGTGTCGATAAAGCCAGTGAAAGTCAATGGTTTATAACACCAACCATACTTTGCTCCAGACGGGTTAGTATGTATCCTATAATCCTGAACTTGTAATTTGGGTAGAGTAACTACAGATTTCTCAGTAGTTCAGCGTAAGTATTCTCTTTTTCACTGCTCCTGCTCATGAACAGAGAAGCACATATTGTCAGCAACTTAGGAATATGCTCGAGTGCTAAGGTGAAGCAACTAACAAGCAAATCTGTGGTATTGTGCAGAATATTTGCAATAACGATATTTCTGCTTCAGCATCTCAGTGCTGGCTAAAATGTGATGGAAAATAGGTCAGTTTCAAAATATTGATGTCCAGGTCACAAAAGCAAACTTTGAAGGGAATGGTATTCATTTCCTTCGATTTCTAGACAGAAGTATATAAGAAATAACGTTTCATGCTACTCCATTTATTTAAGCAATGTAAGCATTACATTAAATGTAAAATGCAGAGCAATCTTCAGCTGCACAAAGATATAGAAATTTACTGAAATTTCATTTCAGCAGAAGGACATATTATTGTAACTACATTTAAACACTCCAAGTGGAAAGGAAGAATACAAAAAAAACATTTTGACATAGCCAGACCATACAGCTACTGAAATATATATATATATATATATATATA
>NC_068981.1:174129922-174130683 GCF_001194135.2 Octopus bimaculoides | reverse complement strand
TTTCACATCGCTTACTATCACCGTCACCGTCAACTCGGAGTTTTATCATGGCTACCGAATAAGTGTCACATATTTTTACAGATATATATATATATATATATATATATACACATACACACATGCACACACACATGTAAATGTAAGTGCGTGTATGTGAACATATGTGCATGTAAAATATATACATATATATAGACTTACTTATATGTATTTGCGTGTGTGCGTTTTCATGTATACGGGTATGTGTATATAAACTCGTGTGATTATGTATACTGTCTATATATATGTGTGTGTGTGTGTGTGTGTGTGTGTGTGTGTGTGTGTACTGTGACAGTGAGCACAACATAAAATAAGAACGTAAAACGTTATTTAAAAAATACGTAATATGAAAGTAGAGCACGTAATGACCGTTGTTCGTTGTTTTGCTTGTGGTTTTTATTTGTTTGTCGTTTTCTGAAACTACAATTGGTTTCCGTCCAGAAAATTGGCATTTTATTTATTTATGCATTTATTTTATTATTTGATATTTTCTTTTGTCAATTTAGGCGGAGAATCACTTATGTTTGACGCATTGAAAATTTTAGCTTATATCACTTCCTAAACGAATGATTAAAAATTTTGACCGATTTCACTGAGGTAATATCTATTTATTTATTTATTCTATTTTTTATCTTTGCATTTACAGTCATTTCACAGCGGCCGAGCTGGGGAACCGTCTTGAAGAATTTTTAGTCGAATGTATCGAACTCAGTACTTATTTTTTA
>NC_068981.1:174128296-174129172 GCF_001194135.2 Octopus bimaculoides | reverse complement strand
AGAGTGCGGCCATGCTGGGGCACCGCCTTGAAAAAGAAATTTAGGCGCAATAGTGGCTGTGCGGTAATTAGCTTGCATACGAACCACATGGTCCCGGGTCTAGTCTTACTGCATGGCACTTTGAGCAAGTGTCTTCTACTATAGCCTCGGGCCGACCAAAACCTTGTGAGTAGTTTTGGTAAACGGAAACTGAAAGAAGCCCGTCGTCTGTATGTGTGTGTATGTGTGTGTGTGTGCATGTACTTGCGTGTGTGTGTGTGTGTGTGTCTGTGTGTGTGTGTGTGTCTGTGTCTGTGTATGTTTGTGTGTCTGTGTTTGTCCTCCTATCATCGCTTGACAACCGATGTTGGTGTGTTCATGTTCCCATAATATAGCAGTTCATCAAAAGAGACCGATACAATAAGTACTGGGCTTACAAAGAATAAGTCATGGTGTCGATTTGTTCGACTAAAGGCAGTGCTCCAGCATGGCCACAGTCAAATGACTGAAACAAATAAAAGAAAAAGAAAGAAGATAAAAGGATGAATCGACTCTAGTACTTATTCTATTGATCGCTTTTGCCGAACCGCTAGTTTACGGGCACGCAAGTCACTAACATCGGCTGTCAAGAGATGGTGGGGGACAAACACAAACACAAAGAAATTCACACACACATACACAGACACACACACACATATTGTAGGAACGCATTGTGAGCAGCGGTGTATAACAATATCCAATAGTCTCGTCAATACATTTAGATGTAGATAGATAGATAGATAGATAGATAGATAGATAGATAGATAGATAGATAGATTAGGCAAAAATCAATATTGTTTACCTATAGGTGCAGGAGTGGCTCTGTGGTTAGTAGCTTGCTTACCAGCCACATGGTTC
>NC_068981.1:174122766-174127869 GCF_001194135.2 Octopus bimaculoides | reverse complement strand
GACAACCGATGCTGGTGTGCTTAAGTCCCCGTAACTTGGCGGTTCGGCAAAAAGAGACCGATAGAATAAGTACTAGGCTTCCAAAGAATAAGTCCTGGGGTCGATTTGCTCGACTAAAGGCGGTGCTCCAGCATGGCCGCAGTCAAATGACTGAAACAAGTAAAAGAGTAAAAGAGTAGTTAAATATGTTGTTAATGAATAGATTATATTTTGTTCTGTTTCTCCCACTCACAATGATTTCTTTGTTTATGGTTTTTAACCAAGCCTGAGATTTATATGAAAGTAGAAAAAAGAGGTTGTTATTAATGCCATGCCTTTTTCCAGAGGAATTAATAACGTAAAGGTTATGAAAAGGTTCAAACAGTTCAAAATGATCCGCTCGCCAGAAGTTTTGCTCACTTTGTTGCAGCCGTTTCTTTTGTCTTCACACAAGGTTGTTATAAGTCAATGGTTCTCAACCGGGGTCCATATGAACCTTGGGAGGCCATTTAAGATTGGGGTGGGGAGGTCCACGCAAGTAAAACAGTAAACTGGGGATCCGCAGTAGTATGGTAGGGGTCCATGAAAAAGCTTTGCTTCAAATTCGTGGTCCAGGGTTCAGTCATACTGGGTGGCATCTTGGGCAAGTAAGTATCTTCTACTATAGCCTCGGGCCGACCATAACCTTGTAAGTGTATTTGGTAGACGGAAACTGAAAGAAGCCCATCGTGTGTGTGTGTGTGTGTGTGTGTGTGTGTGTGTGTGCGCGCGCGCATATCGTTGGGTCTTTGTGTCTATGTTTGTCCTCTCTCCACCGCTTCACAACTGGTGCTGGTACGTTAACGTCCCCATAACTTAGCAGTTCAGAATATGAGAGCAATAGAGTATGTACCAGGTTTAAAAAAAAACTAAATACTGGGGTCGATACATTCGACTAAAATTTCAAAGTGGTGCCCCAGCATGACCACGGTCAAACGACTGAAACAAGTAAAAGATAAAAGATAACAGATTGCAAGAAACAATTAGGTTTCCTTCTCTAATCTTTTACATAGACGCAGGCGTTTCTGTGTGGTAAGAAGCTTGCTTCCGGGGATCCCGAATGGCCTCCGCAGATAGCTGTTGAGGTCATAACGTTGCCCGTGTTGCGTAGGCTGGAGGGACTTAATGAGGAATATCGCTTGTAGCCGGGCGACGCCGACACGTCACCCGCTTTGTGTTTAAATGAAGCGTGGGCGATGGCGGAATATGTGGTCACAAGCGATGCTGGGGAGGAATATGGATAAGAGGTTGAAAAGCCTCAGTGTTATGAATTGATGAGGGGTTTGAAACCTTATTCTGTTTAACAAAGTAGAGGCGCAATGCCTCCTTTTTGTGTCAATGAACATTATGAACAGTGTAAGAGGCTTGTTGCCTCATATATAAGAGAACAATGTTTTCGGGGATCAAACGATCGGCGGGCGTTGCTTGTTCCCCCCATTTATTCATTAATCATCATTTTTTTCATCTCACATAGCATTATGTCTATGTCCAGCCCGCAGCTTCCTTTTTCTCTGTATGAGGCCTTTATGGCCAATTTTAATGAAATAAAGAAGCTTGCTTCCGAACCTCATGGTACGCGGTTCAATTCCACTGCATGACACCTTGGGTAGGTTCCTTTTACTATAACATCGGGCCGACCAAAGCCTTGTGAACGGATTTTATAGACGGAAACTGAAAGAAGCTCGTCGTATATATATGTATATACCTGTGTGTGTTTAAGAACAAAGATCTGATCCATATAACAAAACTGAGTGTCTACCAAGCAGTCGTGATCTTCACTCTCCTCTACGGTTGTGAAACCTGGGCTCTTTACTGAAGTTATGTAAAAAAAAAAACTAGAGCGATTTCACCAACAAAAGTTCCGCTCTGTTATCAATATTAAATGAAACGAGTATGTGGCCGATGTCTCTGTTTTGGAGAGAACGAAAAGCAGCAGCATCGAGGCTACCATCCTAAACCATCGTCTGAGATGGGCGGGCCACGTAGCAAGAATTAAAGAAACCAGACTGCCGCGAGAAATTTTATGCAGTGAACTTTACACTGGAAGAGGACCTCGTGGCCGTCCCCTCCGTTGATACATGGAAGCAAAGCTTAAAACTGACTGGAATCGATCTCAAAGCTTGGGACGTTGGAGTTCAGGACAGGCCCGGTTGGCATTATTCCATCTCCCCAGTAACAGATCATTTTAAAGCTGAACGACTGAGGAAAGGGGAAAAGAAACGACAAAAAAGAAAATGGAGGCTACAACAACCAAAGCCTCTACCACGGATCCCTTGTGAACTTTGCAACAGACGCTTCCATGCAAGAATCGACCTCTTTAGTCATGAGAGGCATAAACACGGACAGAAGGGAAGAAATGGTCAAGAAGAAACCAAATAAATTATCGGACACACGATAAAACGCCGTCTGTTTGCACCCTCTCAACCGCTTGACAGCTGGTGTTGGTGTGTTTACGTCCCCGTAATCCAGCGGTTTGGCAAAAGAGACCGATAGAATAAGTACCAGATTAAAAAAGATACTGGGGTCCTTTCATTCGACTAAAAGTCCTTCATTAGACTGGGGGTCCTTTCATTCGACTAAAGATTCTTCATAAGACTGTGACCAGATAGTTTAACAAGTTTCTGTTGCCAGAAACATGTTCTTTCAGAGAGTACTACTGCAAACCTGCACAAGTGAGCGTGTGAAAAGCAAAATAGAAATTTTAAAAGAAGTAACTTGCTTCTAAACATTGCATGTTTAAATATAGGGATCCATCAGAATAAAATAGTAATCAAATAAGTCAATAGATACAAAAAATTGTCGAGAACTGCTATTATAAGTGAAATATATGATCGAATAAAAGCAATATCTTTCATCATTATTTAGTTACCCTAAGGCGGCGAGCTGGCAGAATCGTTAGCACGCCGGGCAAAATGTTCAGCGGCATTTCGTCTGTCTTTATGTTCTGAATTCAGATTCCGCCGAAGTCGACTTTATCTTTCATCCTTTCGGGGATAAATATGTACCAGTCGATAAAATATGTAATCGACTCGCCCCATCACCCGAAGTTTCTGACCTAGAGTCAAAAATTGAAACACTTATTTAGTTACTAATTGGAGGGAAATGGTGTTAATTGTTAATGGGAAGTCAACGGCCAGCACAAGTCGGGCGGTAACCTACTTCTTACCTTACAACGGCAAACACACACGTTACATCATTTTTTTAAATAAACTTTTTATATCTGTCATTCATATGAAAAACGGTATTTAGGTTAGTATTATGGTGCTTAA
Source organism: Octopus bimaculoides (assembly GCF_001194135.2). Classification (NCBI taxonomy): domain Eukaryota; kingdom Metazoa; phylum Mollusca; class Cephalopoda; order Octopoda; family Octopodidae; genus Octopus; species Octopus bimaculoides. The sequence continues at coordinate 174,124,582 of NC_068981.1, read as the reverse complement.
TATAGCGAGCATCAAAAATTGAATTACAAATAGTTATGTGGTAATATAATGACTAACTTTGAAAGCGGCGGTTTTGTCGAATCTCGGTTTTGCTTCCATATCTGGAATTCCTATCTAATCTACTACAGATTCAACTGTAAGAGCTAGGTCATCAGCATATAGGAGTCTCCTCAGACAGCCCGTCTTTAACAGTACTATAATAGCAAAAGGAGACTGGGACATCTGTCAACATAATAAATTCATCGCTTACTCTCAATTTACTAACTGCACCTTTGTACATGGCTTTCGCAGTCCTCAATAGAATTCATCTGTTTTAGGGAAAACGAAATTAATAGGCTTTCCCCAGATTGACGAATGCTAGTGCAGCGCTATACACCTAGCTAAGTACTCCTTGAAGTTGGCTTACTTGGTAAAGGACATTAGTAGTACTTCTTTCTAGTAAAAAAAAACCACACTTCATCTCATCTAGTCTCTCCTCCTAATCAGCTTAATATAACTCTTTCAGTAAATTTTCATAACCATGATTTGATCCCTGTGTTTCGAATCATTTGACTTCACTTCAGTAACAATACTTGCACATCAAGATACCTGTTTTCCATCCCAATAAAAGTAAATAAAAATGTTTAAAAAAAAATACACAAAAATCATCGGACTTTTCAAAAGGTATAACAGACTAATCTAGATTAATTTAGTTTAGTAAACTGGGCTATATATATATATATTTAATAGTTACTGTTGGCATCGTTGCTGTGTTGCTTTCCCTCTTTTTCTCTGTACAATAACTTGGCAAATACTGCCAAGTATCTCCGACATTTATGGCTTAGTTAAACAATGCATGACCTTATTTCATAAGTGCAAATTTGCAAGCAAGGACACATTTGCATACTCTCAAACACACTACATGTATATCGCTTATATATCAGGGTGTATCAATTTTAATCTATATATATAAAGATGAGAATGTGTGTGTGTGTGTGTCTGTCTGTGTCTGTGTGAATCCCTAAAATTTGAGAACTACACAACTAATTTCATACAAATTTTACACCTGCCTTACTTAGGGTCCATGTAGTGTCGTAGGCCAAAAGAATTTTTCACTTCTTGCGTAGTGCGAGCCCGCAGCAATATCATATCACCTCCACTATTACAGTATTACGTGTCAAAAGTGAAACAATACCATCTCTCTATTGTAATGTCAGATATTTTCACTTTAATAGTTTCACTTTAATACTGAAACTATTAAAGTGAAACTATTATCTCACATACAGACATACATATATATAATATACATATATTTTGTATATATATATATATATATATGTGTGTGTGTGTGTGTGTGTGTGTGTGTGTGTGTGTGTGTGTGTGTGTATGTATATACTAGCAGACATACCCGGCGTTGCCCGTGTTACATGCAATTGAAGAATTAGAATTTTCTGTTATATTTTCTCTAATGAACTGGAATACCTATGATTCGAATTTCATCAAAATTGCAGATGACGGTTCTTTCCCTTTTTACACACTGCCTAAATTCATCTTTTATATGCTCAAAGAGAACGGTGATAATTTTCTGAAATAGTGTTCTGATTATGTTATAGGTTTTATTGCGTTTAGAGAAGGTCTTTACTTCACTGATAAAGTTTTGGCAAGGTAGTGAACGTTTGTAACAAATACATTTTCTTCAAAGTCAAAAATTCACTAAAAATAATCATAGTGCCCCACTTACTCTTACTGGAAAATGGAAAAACAGATTTTCGGAAATAACTGTTTGAATTTCTCCGTTTTTGTCGGGGTTTCCCCACGCTTTTTTTTTTTTTTTTTT
>NC_068981.1:174112449-174121427 GCF_001194135.2 Octopus bimaculoides | reverse complement strand
AATATTCGATATATAAGATAAAGTTCGTTTCCTGCAAGGAAAGGTGAGTCCTGATGTTTCGAAAAGAACTTTCTCCGAGAACAATATTGATACCAGTCTCTGTAAAGTCCATAATAGAAGGAAAACAAATGTATCTCCTAGTAAATAAATATTGCGGATTTTCCCGCTCTAGTATCAAGCTTATTTTTTTCATTGAAGACTTGAATGTATTGGATTGGTTTGTTTCAGAAACACCCCGGGGCTTTAGTTATACAGAAAAAAGTTTTATTGACGACGAGGAAATTGGAAAGTAAAGTTTCGGCTGTAAATTGAGATTCAAACTGTATCGTTGTAATTTACCTTACACAACGTCTTGGTGTTTCTATTTATGTTCTATTTCTTGTGGAAACCACTCAAATATATGGCAAAGAAGTATGCTAGAGTTAGCAGAAATGTCATTGTGCCGGGTTGAATGTCTTTTGGTATTTAATTTCGTCCATATATGTTCTAAGTGCAAATTCAACCGAGATTGTCTTTGCATCTCACACACTTCGAAATCGATAAAATAAATACAATGATTATTGAGATCGTTTCAATTGACCATACCACCTCTCGTACAAGTTTATGACCTGATGCCAATGTAAGAAATCAATATATCACCTCTTGGACAGATTCATAGCTACCGGAGAAAGCTTGTGCATGAGAAAGAGAGAGGGAGAGGGAGAGTAAATCGCTATGGGAATTGTGCTCTGCAAATCACTTAAATCTATTGTCCTAAATGTTCCAGGCATAATGAAGAAATCATTATACCTTCTTTTGTTTATATATAATATATATACACAAAGACATACGTCCATACATCATACATACATACATACGTACATGTATGTATGTATGTATGTATGTATGTATGTATGCATGTATGTATGTATGTATGTATATCATAGCTGAATGGTGAAAGTATCGAAATACCGACTTATGAGACTTGGAGATGAATATCTCATGAGGAGAAGGGAAATGAAAATTAATGGTATTTATCTCTTTTGAAAAAGACTATTAACAGATTAGTGAACACCATTGTAACTTGGGGGTAAGTAGACTCGCTTTAATTAGACAGGGAAATAATTTTTGGCATAAGACCACAAAAATTATGAAGGAAGAGAAATTAAATTGTGAAACGTTCATATTGTTTTTATTGTTTAGCTCCAGGTTAGTTAAGTCAAGCAGACAATGAAACGTACTCCTAGGATTAATCTATCCAAAGTGTTTTCTTTGGTAAAAAAAAGACTGTATGGTGTGGTTTGAGGAAGAATTCGTTTCTGCTAGATCGAGAGGCCACTTAGATTTAGAAGTGTTGAATTTGTTTCCAATGGAGCCTGCTTCCCTGTAAGTAATTTAAAGTGAATTTGCTCTGTTACTAATAGTACTATACAACCTTCAACCTTTATAAAGATCTTGGATTTTTTAGGCTGATTCAATATTCGGAATTTTTCTTAGATCTAATACGCTTTAAATTAAATACCTTACAACAATCAAATTGAAGAGTAGCGTTAGATAGAAATTACAATTAATTTTTGCCGAATGTAAATTAAAAGACCTGCCATTCTGTTTCTCTATTTCGATGCATTAAGCTCGTCATACACTAATAGTGCTTAACTATTATTTTTTCGCATAAATATGATCGGTTAACCGAATCAGATGACTACGAGGGTGGACTGAGAAGTTCATAGGCTGACTATGAAGAAGTGACACTAGAGCGGTGAAATATTGCGTGCATTAATTTCAACACTTTTTATTAATAACTGCATTGTTTCTTTCCAGGTAAACTCATATCTCACTGTTGAAAGAAGACTTCAAAAGTAACTAGTAAAGACTTCTCTTGAAAGTGGACAATATTTGACATCGTGGTGTTATTAAGTACCTGCAGAAAAATGGTTTATCCCCAAGGACATTCATGCTGAGATGGTTGCTACATTAGGGGATGATGCTCCAGCTTTATCAGCAGTGCAGAAATGGGGAGTTGAACCTTGGAGAAAGCCACCAATTTGGAGGGAGGAGTAAGTCGATTACCTCGAAAGAGAGAAAGGCAAAGTCGACCTCGGCAGAATTTGAACTTAAAACGTAAAGACGGACGAAATGCCTCTAAGCATTTTGCCCGGCTTGCAAACGATTCTGCCAGCTCACCCCCACGATGACTACTAATATCTTATAGACATCATAATGCTAACTATCCAATCAGATTTGTAAACAAGTAGCAAACATTTTATCGTGTATAGTCTCTACTTCACCAAATGCTGTTAAGCAAAAACTAGTACAAACAAGTTTAAATTTAATACAGTTGCAATTTCAAAGTAAGACCACAGTAACAAAATTACATTATATTAAGATTGCATATTAGGAGAGAGAATATCTCAGTTGCTTAAGTAACAACACAATTAATGAATTCGCACAATATTATAGTAGATAAAGCTGTGTGCTTCTAGATTTGGTTTCAAACGAAAATGAGGATCTATAGAGAAACAATCGACCCATTCAAGTTCGCTCTATAATTTATCGTGCCTAAACTGTCCGATGACCCGTCCCCGCAGCTATCTGACCTATATGCATTTGTCAATTTATACAGATGATGCCGTACAAATAATTATAATTCGGCTCTTCAGTATAATACATGTCTAGCAAACTAATGGTGACCACCAGTCCTTCAAATGTGCAGTTGGACCCATAGCAATAATTATAATTGGATAAAGTAATTAGTTTTTAAATTTAGAGTGTACTCTCCACCCCCTTTTTTTATTATTTAAAACCGGTTTATAACATATGCTGCACTAGCTTAAACCGGTCCTGAAAAGCAGATTGCCCCTCTTGCAAGTAATACAATCGAAACTTAACGGTGTAAAACCTTGTGTCTTGTGTTGATTTGGTTCATTGATTCAACCTGAGGTTAAAAAGCAGCAACAATAACGAAGTGACGACGACAATAACTGTTAGTTAAATTTATCAGTCTGGTAAAGAAGAGAAGCAAAATCGACTTTGAGGAAATTTTGAACCTAAATTTGAGACGTGCAGAATTAGATAATGTAAAACACCTTGTCAAGATTTGTATGCAGTAGACCCCCACCCCCACCCTGTTGAGAGGTATATGCCATTATATGAAATCTATTTCACCTCCCGGCAGATTTGGGGTCTAATACAATGTAATAAATATTTTGATACTTCTTTATACAGAGGTGTACGGTCAACTTCTACAGATGAAAAGGTACTGTTAATTGTACCGATGTTTTTTCTTTAATATATTAGTGGTTCTTTTTTTATTAACTAAAACACAGAGAGTGAGACACATACACACACACACACACAGGGCCAGAGAGCGAGTCAGCGAGGGACTTCACCATCCAGCACCACAGATTAGAAAGACGAAATTAAACACGTCAAAAACAATTTAATCCGGGAATGTAACGGTTCTGCCAACCCGTCCAACCTGCAAGAAATTAATACTAACAACAGATTAGGAAAAAAAATAGAAATTGTAATAGCAACGACAGTGTCAGCAGCAGCAGCAGCAGAAGCATCAACAACATCATCATCTTCATCTACAACATCATCATCTTCATCTACAATAACATCAGCAGTAGTTGATGGCGTCACGTACGTACTCTTTGATTGATTGAAAGACACTGTGGCAAGTTCAATAGTAACACCTAGAAATAAGACACCACCACCACCACCACTACTACTCCAACCTCCTTCTCACCCTTTTTTTCTTCAATGTCTTATGTGTGACGTCAATGGTGATGGAAGAGAAGAGTCAGGAAACAATTGCTTTCTAATATAAGCACAAAGCTACAAATGTTATGGGGAGGAGAGTTATAACGATAAAAGAATTAAATGTGAGAAGGGAACGAACATCAGATGAAAATATTTTTCCAGAAAATATATAAATAATAAACAGCAAATTACAAGCGCGCAGACCTTCTAAATTGATAGTATTTTATATTCAAAATAATCACTTTTGATTGGACATGCTTTGAGAAGACCAACTGTACAACAGATTACTCTTCTGAACTTCAAAACCTAGGTTGCAGTCTTGTCGTATTACGGGGAGCTTTAAGAAAGTCCTATATAAACTTTCCAACTCGATGATGATCTAACCAGATGCAATACTGGATTTGATGAAAAATGTTGACTTTGACCCTAATGGTGAAAGCGGGTTGGCCAGTTTTAAGTACAAAGCATACCTTAGGTTATAAGCGGGTTACCCTCTGGGGAAATGAATTAGGATGTCGAAGATAAAGGATTATCTTCGAGTACCTCAAGAAAGTACCAATCAAGTACTTCAGTAATTGATTGGTACTTTATTTTATCGACTCGGTAATAATGAAAGACGAACTCCACTTTAACGATGCATAATAATAATAATAATAATAATAATAATAATAATAATAATAAATAATCGTTTCAAATGTTGTCACAAGGCCAGCAACATTAGGGGAAGTGGTTAAGTCGATTGCATCAAAGCCAGTACCTGACTGGTACTTTATTTTATCGATCCTCAAAAAATGAAAGGCAAAGTTGACCTAGACGGTCTATGAAGTCAGAATGTCGAGGGACATAACTAAATACAGCAGTTGAATTAGCAGGATAGGATGGTATTTATTAATGTCTCTTTATGTTCTGAGTCCAAACCCTGCCAACAATATTATTATTACTAAACACCACCATCATCATCATCTTTATCAGTTGCTGAGGTAGAAATATTACGGTTATAATCGTGGTGATGATGCGATGACCAGGAAGAATAGTTCGAGCGTTAGTTCTTGACGCGTTCTGATTTCAAATCCCACCGAGGCCTCCTTTGCCTTTAATCCTTTCGAGGTCGTTAAAAAAAAAAAGAACCAGTCAAGTACCGGGTAAATGTGATAGACTAACTCCCTCCCATTAAAATGACTGACTTTGAGCCAAAATTTGAAACACCTATACTTATGATTATTGGCCTGAATAATTACTTTTAAAGGGTAAGAAAACAGTTTTTGCTATTAGCAGAATCATTAGAGTTTTATTTGTTTTTCAGCTGTTTTCCGAGTTCAAATTTTACCAAGATCAATTTTACTTTGTATATTCTGGGGATCGATAGAGTACTAACCTCGATGTAATTCTCTCCCTTAAAATGTAATCCCCATTCCTTCAAAATGTGCTGGTCTTGTGCCTAAGTTAGAAACAACTATTTGTGGTAATAGTTGAATAACAATAATCATGAGCCATTCAATAATAATCCTTTTCTACTGAAGGCACAAGGCCTTGAAATTTTTGGGGGGGTGGGGGACTAGTCGATTACATCGACCCCAGTGTTTCATTGGTACTTAATTTATCGACCCTGAAAGAATGAAAGGCAAAGTCGACCTCGGCGGAACTTGAACTTAGAACGTGAAGACGGACAAAATACCGCTAAGCATTTCGACCGACGTACTAACGATTCTGCCAACACGACACCTTAGGTTTCAAATTTTTGCACAAGGCCAGCAATTTCGGGGAAGGATATGTCGATTACATCGACCCGCAGTACTCAGCTGGTACTTATTTTATCGATCCTGAAAGGATGAAAGGCAAAGTCGACCGCGGTGGAATTTGAATTCACAACGTAAAGACGGACAAAATGCCGCTAAGCATATTGCCCTACGTGCTAATGATTCTGCCAGCCCGCTACCTTAATAATAATAATAATAATTATAATAATAATAATAATAATAATAATAATAATAATAATAGTAATAATAATAATAACGGTTCCATATTTTGCCACATGTGCAGCAATTTTGCGGGACGGGATGAGTCGATTACATCGACTTCGGTGTTCAACTGGTACTTAATTTATCGACCTCGAAAGGAAGAAAGGCAAAGTCGACCACGTCGGAATTTGAACTCAGAACGTAGCGATGGGCGAAATACCGCTAAGCATTTCGTCTAGCATGCCAACGATTCTGCCAGCTCGCTGCCTTAATAACAATAATAATAATAATAATAATAATAATAATAATAATAACAATAATAATAATAATAATAATAATAATAATAATAATAATAATAATAATAATAATAATAAATGCCCGGATGCAGTACCAGGCAGTGGCTCTCATGGCTTCTGATCTTAACTGATTTGAAGTGTTATCATGTACGTTGTTTTGTCTTGGTATAAAAAGATGGGCTACAGCAAATATTCTGCTTAATACCACAGATTTGCTTGTCAGTTGTTTGACCTTTACCAGTTGAGCATGTTCCTTGGTGGCTGACGATATGTGCATCTCTGATCATGAGCAGAAGTAGTGGGGAGCATCATAGCCATGTGTTAAGAGGAATTCTTTGGGGTTTGAATAATTCACCTTTGGAAACATGGGCGTTTTGCTCAACATCCTTAAACAAACCTTATTTAGGGACATTTTGAGCTGGATGGGCTACTCATCCTGAAGAAAATTCTAACTGAGCCCCACCTGCGAGGTCATGCGCTGTTTATTTTGATATGAGATCACCATGTTGCGTACATATGGTTGTGATGCATGTGCCTGGTGTACCCTTATCAGACGGGTAGTCATGATGGGTATAATGGGCTTCGTATATTTTACCCCAGTGTCACTTTGATGGCATGCACTACTCTCTCACTCAATAATAATAATAATAATAATAATAATAATAATAATAATAATAATAATAATAATAATTACAGGTAGCAGCAATAATAGTAACATTTAAAAAGTGTCGGCTGAATCCGGTTAGGAGAATATAAAGTGTATTTCTGATCTTCTATCGTCAATTTGTAAGAGAATTTGGAAGACAGGATGTTGTCTTGTTGGATGGAAGGATGGTTGATTGGACAGGTTGGGGAAATGCATGGATGGATATCTCACTGGAAGGATATAATGAGTAAATTATATGGATAGGGAAGGATATGTAGCTACGTGGTTGATTCAAAATTTGAATGGCTGGCCGGAAGGTTAGACGGCTGGTTGGGTATTATTTAGTTGGTTAGTGGGTCGGTTGGTCGGTTGGTCCTTTGAAAAGGTGGATGGTAGGATGAGTGAACGGAGGAAAAGCAAAGCGGCTGGTTAGACGGCTGGCGTTATTGGTCGGCTGGGTGGTTTTTCTGTTGGTTGGTTGGTTGGCTGGTTACTTAGAAAGATGATGAGGTAAATGAGCACCTACACGGTTGGCTAATTGAAAATACGGATGGTTATAGGGATTGATGAAAAATTGAAATATAATTTAAAAAATTTAAAAAAGGTACATCATATCCAACGGATTAACGTTGATCAGAGCAAGATTGATTTAAAGGACCCTTCTATGCCCAAACAATTTTTAATGAAAATACATAACACGGTAAATTTTTTTCTTGTGTGATTATATATGAACTGCCGAATGGATTGCCGCATGTATTACTGGTATGTGGGTAATCTCGATTAGTGAGGCTGTTAAACTTAATCGCTTATTGCGTATTGTAATTTTATATATCGTTTTCTTGGGTATTACATGCCTCTTTCAATAACTTATAGCATTCGTCATTTCCCATTATATATATATATATATATATAATATATATATATATCATGCACTTTATTTGTGTTTTGCTAAGCTATGCGCATGATCCCCCGTCCGTGGAGAAACGGTCTTGCATAAAACCAGTTCGTTGTGCACAAAAAAAAATGACTGGGCAGCTCTGATACGAACAGATTAAAATTGTAAGCTATTTTGTTTAGCACTATTATATCAGCAATTTGCTTCCTTAGAAACAGGGTTTGTAGGAATTATCTAGAATATTTTCGCTGGAACCGTACGAGGGAACAGTAGACCTGTCCGTGTTATGAAGATGGACAAAACTGAGATGTTGTGGGACTCATGCCTTAGGTCATGGAGATGTGGGCTTGGCTTCGTAGAAGATTTACCCACTCTTCTGGCAAACAATAATAGTTTATACTATGGCTCAGAAATAATTGAGAGAAGAATATTATATGATGTTCTATTCATGCCTTTCCCAATCGTATATCACCGTTGGTAAATAATGTGTGCTTTAACAACAAACCAACTAAACGGTTACTGCTCTGATCATGTTCGTCGGTGCATGTGAGTGTGAGGGTATGTGCGTACGCATGTGTATGAGTGCGCGCGTGTATGTGTTTACACGCGCGCGTATTCTTTGTTTTGTTCGTTCTGCTTACGTTGTTGAAATGATGATTGCGCGATGTCCTTAGTGGTGTAGGTGGCGGTGGTGGTGATGGTAGTAGTAGTAGTAGTAGTAGTAGTAGTAGTAGTAGTAGTAGTAGTAGTAGTTATACACAAAAGCAGATAAATATTGACTGTGTTGTGGTAGTAGTAATAGTAGTAGTTACTATTGCTACTACTGCTGCTGCTTTGCAAAAAAATACCGCTGTTTCGGCCAAAATCATGTCCAACAAGTCGGTACATACAAATTGTATGCACCTTTACAACAAATACAGACGCACCCACGCAGCGGAAGCGCTGTTACACAAGGAAAATCACGCCCGCTGCGCCATTGTTAAGCGCGCCGTTCTCACAGATAATCTACAGACTAACCGTAAGCGAATGTTTTTGATGTTTTTTTGTCTGTAGCAGATTAAGGTTCGGATAACTAGTAGCAAACAATATCGTTATCTTATATGACACAGATCTATAAACAAATGTAATATACATACATATGCATATAAGAAATAATATGTGTGTGTATGAGTGTGTGTGTGGGCGTATAGGTGCGTGTTTGTGCGTGTGTGGGTGTGTGTGCCTACATGTATGTATGTATGTATGTATATATACACACATATATACATGCGTATGTATACACAGAGACATATATGTAAATACATATATCGATACGTACATATACATAAATAAAAACACATCTATATATAGATAGATATATCCATTTCCATGTAGATATACATATATATGTATACATATATATACACAGATATCACATATATGCGTATAAATATACACAT
>NC_068981.1:174109434-174111940 GCF_001194135.2 Octopus bimaculoides | reverse complement strand
TTTGGTTTGCAAGATTTTTTATGTGATTTCGTGTGTTGAAGCATATTCTGTTGTGTCTGGGGAGAGTTATTTTCTTATCGTGCCCTAAAATTTAACACACTCACCGTTAAAATTTCCACTTATTATTTTAATAAGTGGAAAGGAAAATAAAAATAATAAGTGGAAATTTTAACGGTGAGTGTGTTAAATTTTAAGGCACGATAAGAAAATGACTCTCCCCAGACACAACAGTATATATATATATATATATCATGTACGCAGGCCTAGCGGAGTGGTTAAGAAGTTCGCTTTACAATTATAAACTTAATTGCTTTGTGTAGTATCTAGGTGAAGTGTCTTTCACTTAAGCTTATAATTGACTTAAATATTGTACCTGTAACTGGTTAAAACACCCTGCAGGACGGATTTGCATTTTAATTCAAAAACCCAGCTTTACCATAGAATGTAACTCATTGATTCGGCTTCAGAAAAACTTAAAAAGCACAGCCCGCACCTATGGAGTACACGAACATTTATTGTCAGACCCATCGGATATCTGATATATATATATATATATATATCCATCGGGTGTATCTATTTACCTCTGACAATAGAGAGTAGTCACCATATTTCATTCTATAATGGCTACCTTTAATGAGTGCAGGATTACATAATCGGACTGTTGTCTAACATACCATCGGATCCCTAGTGCGAAACCGATTGGTGAGATCGGCTGTGTTGGATATTGTACACTTCGTTCAATATATATATATATATACAAATAACAGCTTGGTGCCCTACGCGAATAAGACCACCAAAAAGCTGCAATATGAGAGTGATTCGAAAGATAAACCATACCGCATCGTTCGTCGCGCGGGTTAACAAGGGATGCGTTCAGAACTTAGGTAGAAGATTCCGTTCGAACAACATATTTCAGTCTCCACCCAATGCCGGTACAATCAGCAATAAATAAGCTTACAACTTGTACTGGAATGCACGGAGTGGAAGCACAAATGATACGTGTCCCAGGACCCCGAATCGGAATCAACCGTTTAATGACTGGAAGATGAAGTGATGTGGACTCTTTCTTCACGACTCTCCCAGGAATAGTGGGCAGATGGATGTGTGAAGGATAAATGTGTGTGTGTGTATGTGTGTGTGTGTATGTGTGTGTGTGAAGGTTCGTAGTTTAGTGATTAGGATATTTGGCTCGCGATCGTATGGTCGTGAGTTCAATTCCGGGCGACGCGTTGTGTCCTTGGGCAAGACATTTTTTTTTTACGTTGCTTCATTCCATTCAGCTGGCAAAAATGAGTAGTAGCTGTATTTCAAAGGGCCAGCCTTGTCACACTGCCATGTTGAATCTCGTTGAGAACTATGTTAAGAGTACACGTGTCTGTGGCGTGCTCAGCCACATGCACGTTAATTTCACGAGCAGGCTGTTCTGTTGATTGGATCAACTGTCGTCGTAACTGATGGAGTATCAGTTTGTGTGTGTGTGTGTGTGTGTGTGTGTGTGTGTGTGTGTGTGTGTGTGTGTGTGTGTGTGTGTGGTAACAAAATCTGCATAAATTATAATCTATCTAAACAATTTTTTAACCCTTCTCAGTATTAGGTCCTCAATAAATGTCAATGACACTGTATTAAGGTTTGATATAATAAATGCAACAGAACCTCCGTAAACAAGCTAAGCCTTTACCAAAACTAGGATCTCGTGAAAGGACAACTCCGAATCAATGTGAACGCAAGATACAAAAGGTTCGCAGTCAACAATATATACACATCAAATGTATGCATTAAAGGTATACATTCCATCATCAGCTGCCAAACGGATATCATTTTGATTTCGACACCTTGTCAGTACCATTCAATCCGGTGGAATCAGTTGCGTCAAAATCACACACACACACACACACACGCATGCACACACACATGCATGCACACACACACGCACACACACGCACACACACACAAGCACGCACGCGCATATACACATACACACACATTGTGTGTGTATGTGTGTGTGTGTGTGTGTATAAAGTGCGTGCTTGTAAGAAGCCGTTCAAATATCAGGTAATGCGACATAGACTGACATTTAGACTCAATACGAATACCCAATCTGAGCTTCCGTACAGTTCGTTAAACTCCATTCGCATGCGATTGATGAACTCGAGGCTAGAATGAACTTCTTGAATACCATGAAACCTGCGCCTATATATATAGATACATAGATATACATACATACATACATACATACATACATACATACATACATACATACATGCATACATACATACATGCATACATACATGTATTCATACATACCTACATATATACATATATACGTATATGCAAGTAAGTATGTATTTATATATATATATATGCATATATGTATGTACATGCATATATATATATATATACACATGCATGCATAAATGCATATAAACACACACATACTCATACAAATCGTCGTGTAAGATTATAGTATAATTAACATATTTTCTCCTTGTTTTGAAACTTTTGAGGG
>NC_068981.1:174095584-174109188 GCF_001194135.2 Octopus bimaculoides | reverse complement strand
TTTTTTGTTTTTGTATTTTTGTCTTATTGTCATCATCACCATCAACATCATCATCTAAATAATAATAACAATAATAATAATAATAATAATAATAATAATAATAATAATAATAATAATAATGAGTTTTTTAGATAACTCAGACGTATAAGGAGGGGTCATCATTGTATAACTGTTGTTGATTAGGCTGTGATTCCATATTAGGTATATTATGGCGCTCTGATTACGGAATGACGTCAGTTATGCGTAGAATGATAAATGGATTCGTTTAAATAATGATGATGTGGTATCAAATTTACATTGTTCGTTGTAACTAACTGTCTGTCGGCTGAAAGTGGTTGTTTACACAAACTGTAACTTCTACTTGGTGGGAGTTCGGCTGGGGTTTAGGCGGAGGAGGCGCAGCAGCGGCACTGGCTGTGGCCTCGTTGGTGATAGTACTGATGCTGGAAGTGGAAGAGGCGTTAACAGCAGCGACAGAACGAGAAGAGATGAGATCAGAAGTTATCATATCCTGGTTGCATATGTCTGAAAAAGATGTATGTACTTGATTCCGCTGTAGACTGCTCTGCCTTATGACTGCCGGAATCAAAGAAGTTTCTGCCTCCTCACCGCCATCGCCAAAACGTAGGCCAGTGTTATTATAACTGATATACTGTTCAGAACTGTTGTTACTACAACAAAAGTCTGTCGGTTGTTGATGACAGCTGCTGTTGATGCTGTTGCTGTTATTGTCAGTTCTATTGCTACCGTTGTTGTAATTGCCGTGGACTACCAAATCTATCGGCAGTTCTTCGGATATCAGTTGTTCAGTTTCATTCTGTTCTACAACAAATCCTTGTTCTTCGACATCTTCAGGATCAATGCGGTTCTGGTGTGCGGCAGCTGCTTCTTGGCGACGTGTTGTGTTGAAGGTAGGAGAGGTATTGCGGTATGACAACGGAATCTGTGATGGTAGGATACACATCTTTTTCATTTCGTCGGCAAAACAACAGACTAAAAACAAGAGTATAAAGCATATTCCGAACGGAATGATTAATATCATTCCAACAGATCTCTCCATTCTCCTTTCTTGGTACATTCTAGCAATAAAAGGGAACACAGTAATTTCAAAAACGAGGTATATAGTTTCGAAATGTTTTTGTTGCGATCCAATTCTGTTTATGGATTTCACATTCAACGACTTCGTTCACAAGAAATCGTTTCGCGATATATATGATGGATATTCTTATTGGAGAAATTATTGGAGTGATAGACAAATCCGATTAGAAAATGCTCAGGAAAGTTCATTCATGAAATTCTTTTCTCAGAAATATTTCTTTTAAAAAATTCTATTTTCTTTGCTTTTACATCCACTTATATATATATATTTATGTATGTAACTAATTTCGCTCCCTCAAATCAAATAACCTTTGCCAATGTAAGGTATCATAGGAAAATATATTTGATTAGAGAAGAAGCACTCGAAAGGAAAAGTAAATAAGAGGAAGAAAGATGGGCAAAGAGTGAAAAGGAAGATGACTAAGGAAGTGAAGCTATGATCCTCAGAAATGAGCTTCTTACCACTTACTTTTTTCTTTTTTGTTTCCACCCCCCTTTTTTTATCTTTTGCTGATATCGTTGTTGCTTAAGAAATTTAATGTAAATTCCTCATCACATCTAAATTCCAAAGGTTATTTTCTTGATACAATTTCTTCCTGTCGTTCTCGGTTTCACTGAAATATAATTGCATATGTTATAAGAGAACGTATGCATCAATTGTTACTCCAGACTGGTATTTCCATAGAAACCAGGTATAA
Organism: Octopus bimaculoides; assembly: GCF_001194135.2. Lineage (NCBI taxonomy): Eukaryota > Metazoa > Mollusca > Cephalopoda > Octopoda > Octopodidae > Octopus > Octopus bimaculoides. Next base: position 174,107,392 of record NC_068981.1, on the reverse strand, counting down.
CTAAAAAAGAAAAAAAGGAAAGAAAAGAAGAAAGTAAAAATGTAATAATTTCAAATTGATTATATACAACATTTTAAAATTTCGAAATAAAATGAGTGTGCATGTGTGTGAGAGTGTAATAATTCCGTATGAGTATGTTGTGTTCAAATATGTATATGAGTGTTCACGAGGAAAGGAATCTGTCCATTTAGTGATTTTTAATAATAGAGAAATGGATAACGAAGTAAAAGAAAAAAAGAATCTTTTCTATCGAAATAAGAAACTACTTTACTTTGATATTTGTTTCTAGAATTGTCTTTTTCGATGTTCTGTTACATCAGTTATTTAATATTATGTGAAATGAGGAAAGTGACAACAATTAAATTCCGACTCGAAGAATAATCACTCCATACACAAACGTAAACTTAGAAGAAGATGAAGACTAAATCAAATTAATCGATCTTTGCACTTTAAACGTAACTAATAGTTATTTTATCGATCCCTGAGAGATTTTCATTCAGAACGATCGTATTCTACCACCTTACTGCTTTCTAATTCAAAATAGTTCATGTTTTATACCAATCTGAAACATTATTTACATTATTTACATTTGACGGATATTTGTCCTCATCTTGTTAACACAACATTTCGGCTGCTTTCTTCAGTTGTCTTGGGGAAATTTCGAACTTGGGTTCTCATTCCTAAGGTATTTTTCGATGTTATTATCATCATCATCATTATTACTATTATTATCATTATTATTATTATTCAGGTCACTGCCTGGAATCGAACTCGGAATCTTGGGGTTAGTAGCCCGCACTCTTAACCACTACACCATTCCAACAGATCTCTCCATTCTCCTTTCTTGGTACATTCTAGCAATAAAAAGGAACACAGTAATTTCAAAAACGAGGTATATAGTTTCGAAATGTTTTTTGTTGCTGAGTACACGCCATTGATTGGTTAAAATTACCCAAACACGATAACTTTAACACGAAATAACTTCTAAAATACAAAATTTTGTCAAAAACGTTAAGAGTAAACCATATTCTGCATGACACATTCAACCAGTATCCGAAGTTTCAAACTGTTTAGTTAAAAAAAAAAATAATTTTAAAATCTGTGACTGAGACTGAAAAGATCCCTTACTTGACCTTCGAATGACTGAGAAGATAGCGGTACTACATTAAGAAGCGACTTAACATCTTTCTCTCTCTCTCTCTCTCTCTCTCTCTCTCTCTTCACCAAATACATAAACTCATGCACAACTATGTATACGTTTATATAACTTTATAAATATTTTCTAGCATCAAAAATATAAAAGTAACAAATTTTACAAAATTAAGATCACACCAATTCGTTTCTGTCCATGAACAGACCAGAACACAAATAAATGTCAACGTTCGTCAGCATACTGAGTAGAGTCACACTAAACTAAACAGACGATCTTTGAAACTCAAATTATACTCTAGACCAATGTCATTGAGAGCTGTATTAATGTATAACATCTCCCAAATCGAAATAAGTTACCAATATATTTTAAAAATATGTTAAGTCGGTGAGCATGCAGAATCGAACAAAATTCTTAGCGGCATTTCTTAGCGGAAAAAAACTCAAACAGTTGAATTTTGGTTTTCATAAAAACTTATTTTGTTGTACTAAACCCAATAATACTTCAAGTTAATCTGTTTATACCAGTTTGTGCAACATTAAACGAAAGGACATTAAGTGCAGTTTTAGGTCAAAGTAGCCGCTATCGTTTCGCTCGTAGCGCTGTTTGATCAGGGTTTTCTGTTAAGCAGCAATAAAAACGGATATCTGTATTTTTAGAACTCAGCTCAGTTTATTTACATTCTTTTTCTTCAGATAAGCGAGACAGTTCCCAGAGAGGTCTGTTGATTGAATCACTTCCAAATATTCGGTTTCCCAATCTCTGATGGACTTCCAGGTTTTTTTTAATCGGTAGTGTACATGACTTGGTGAAATTCATGTTCATTTTAAATATCTTTGTGGGGATAAACATGCGTTGAGAGATTCAAAGACTCGCAGTTCTGAGTAAGGAGTGGCGAAAATATATAATTCAAGACATGGAAGTAACGAGAGGATGAAGAACAAACAGTGCTCTGCATTGTATCATTGTAGTAGAAGCGGCATACAGTGGAATCGGAGTGTCTATGAGCTGGTAGATGTAATGCATTGCTGAGTGAATCATTGCTGATCAGTCAGAATACTTATTTGAATGTGATGTAAGATAAGTGAATGTTACAAATATATATAATTCTCGAATTTAGGTTACACTTAAACTTAAATTTTAGCAACTGATTAGAGATTAAGTCTTTTCTGTCCCTGAAAATGTAGTCCTAGCTTGTTTGTTTGTTTTTAAGCGGCTTTTGTAAACGTTTTATATTCGTGGGTCATGGTGACCTGCGAATATGTAACATACAAAATGTACTTGTTCAGTAGTTGTATTAATAGAGTGTTATTAATGTGTAGAGACAGTGAGGTGCAAGACAAATTCTTTTATATATGCTGAGTTGATGTCATTATGTATCTGAAAAGACTAGATTGATATATCAAATATGAAGGATGTTCTCAAAATTTCTGCTTATGAAGGAAGTAATAGCAGTAGTAGCGATTAGTGTTTACATCGATATCATAAATAAAAAGATAAATGCGCCCTTTTAAAGCCTAGCCAGGCTCATGGGCCCGGTTTCCCGGTTTCAATGGCGTATGTGTTCCCCAGCTCGACGGGACGCCAGTCCATCGCAGCGTTACTCATTTTTGCCAGCTGAGTGAACTGGACCAACGTGAAATGAAGTGTTTTGCTCAAGAACACAACGCGTCGCACGATCCAAGAATCGAAACCACAATCTTAAGATCGTGATGCTGACACCCTAACCACTAAGCCACGCGCCTCCACACATCGATATCATACAGCGTCACAAATACAACCAACGTCATAGTAATGGGATTGTGGAATAGTGGGACAAATCAACTGCTATATACACAAGAATTCAGGATAACAGAAGACTAACGGATTAATAAACCTTCACTCACTAACGTAGCCCTAACACTGACCCACAGACATATGTCTTCTCTGTCTTTTCTATCGTCACTACAACTGTTGCAGCACCTCTGAACTTGCAGGATTCGTACCAAAGGTATCCACCACATCACCACTTATTATAACTATCGTGTCTTATCTTTAAACTCCGACTGAAATCTTCATTCAAACTTTTCTCCGCGAAAATACAAGGTGTTCGGGCTAAATTTGACAGTTTTTATGTTTCTTTTCTTCATACGTTCTGAGGTCGACTCATCCCGCTGAGATCGACTTTGCCTTATATCCTTTCGAGGTCGATAAAATGAGTACCATTTTTCAGGACTTGTGCCTGTCGTAGAAAGGATTATTGGTATCCAAATCAAATCTTGTTAAATTAAACTACCACTGGTATCCACAAATTACCAAATTATCTTTGAAGACATACGTATTAGTGTTATTAGGTATTAGACTAATACCGTATTTTCCGGTATTCAAGTTGAACTATTCCGACAAAAATTTACAGCTAAAAAATATATGGTCGACTTACACACCAAGACAACTCTGGAAGGCCAAAACTTTCACGTAAAATACAGCAGGATTTGAAAAGAGAGTGACGATGTATGAATTTTTAAACTATATGTTTACAAAGAATAAAAAGTTTAGAATGGTACAACAATGCACTATAAAACAAAAAATGGACTATATACCTGTTGTAATTTGGTTATCTATAGTCCGATGATATTTCGGAATTACAATTCCTTCTTCAGATCTTCTTAGCTGGAGTTTCTGCTATAAACTGTTGGAAAACAGTTTATAGCAGAGACTCCAGCTAAGAAGTTTTATAGTGCATTGTTGTACCATTCTAAACTTTTTATTCTTTACAAACAATACACAACGCTTCAAGCGAACTACAATACTCTCTTATATGTTTACACTATATACTCTGTTGACAAGTGTACCGGAAAATATGGTATGCGTTGCATAATATAATTAAAAGTAAGTTTATGTTTGGTGATCCATGATGTTTTCCTCGTGATTTTTGTAGTCGACCTTCTGAAAACGCTGGTGCATTACTATCAAACGGGAAATTACTTTTTATTAATGACACCCCCAAAACATTTTGTTTTGTAATTGCCTCGTAAATAAAATCCAGTTAAATTAAACCACTTCAAGTATACATAAACTGCCAAGAGTTATCTTTGAAGACATAAGAGTGTAATTAGACACTGGACAAATGTAAATTTTTTTATGTTTCTTTTGCTTTTTTTACAATGATTAATGACTAAATGTCAAACTAATTGATCTACAATTTATCTCTCCCCAGAGATTCATAATCACACAAACATGCCCGCGCCTTTGTATTTCTATGGAAATTTGTAATTTTTCTTCAAAGTCTACCGGGAGTTTATATGCAATTTTTGTCTTTGTCGCTCTATCACATCTTTCCTTTTTACAAAGCAAGAACATCCGCTTACTGTCGTTTTCAAACCATTATCAGTAACTAACTGCTGAGAATGAATGCTCAGTAAAATTCTGAGTCTAAATACTCAGTATTCTACCGAAAGAAAATATTCTGTAAATCGCAACAACGAATAATATTTTATTGGTTAAATATTCAGCAGAACCCTTTAGAGTAAATACTCAGAACAACACTTCAGAATTCAAATACACAGGGGAATACATCAGAAGGTAAACCTTCAGTAAACTCGATACCTCACAAGACGATTGTCATTCGGGTATAGATGCTTAGTAGAACATTAGAGAGTATAAATACTTGATAGGACTACACAAAGATGAAATACTTAATGTAGCATAGCTGGAGAATGGGTAAATAGTTAGAAGGAAACATTATACAAGAATGAACATACTAATGACATATTTCTATTAGTTATTAGGTCAATTTAATTTGCTCCCCTGAACGATAAAATAGATTTCCAATAAGACCACTCCATTAACACTAGTTAAAACGCTCAGGTCAAAATAACCGCTATTCTTGCTACTGTTATTGCTTTTTCTCCAGGTCAAGTATAACGGAGCAGATTTACGAGCAAAGGCATTACTGCCATGAGTGTCCCGTTCTTTTCTCAGCATTGTATAATTAAGAATATATTAACCAATGTGATTATCTCTTTTCAAGACGATAGGAGTGTAATTTTAGCGAGATTTGACTACTATTTCTTGCAAGTTGAGAGAGCACATATAAACTCTGTTATAGACTCGAGGCCAAAAGAGTGAAATAGCATGACCTATAAGAGAAATAAATGGTAATTCTCGTGGGAGTGATTTCTGTTATGTGCTTTGTATGGTTGCTTGGTCATTATTTTAGTTGATCGATTTAATATTCTGATAGCGTATTTCTATTTGTCATTACGCCAATTTAATTTGGAAACGCAGATAATAAAATGGCTTCTCGATAACATGACTTCATTAACACCTGTTCAAATGTTCAAACCAAAATAACCTCTGTTGGTTTTTGCTTTTTCTTCAGATCAAGCTTGACGACGCAAACTTATCAGTAAGGTATTCCAGATATTGACCGTTCTGCCTTTCTCTGAGTAATGCATAACAAGGATTACATTATCTCTTTGTAGCCCTCCAATTTCAAGAGGTTAGATCTGTGATTAGCAATACTTTTCTCTTACATCACACTGGATATCATACAAAAAATTGCTGACGTACTTCCCATGGACGGTTTTACAAGATTGTTTTGAAGTTAAAAATTTAGGAAAAAAAAAAAATACAGGAAACGATTACTTACCGTTTTATTGATCGTATTTATGTGTATGGACATTTTTAAAATATGTTTTCTTTTTTTTTTCTTTTTTTTTTTGCAAGAGGCTCAGGCACTTAGTATGGATTTACTAAAACTGTAAATCATATTTTTTAAATTACGTAACAGTAATTTCCATAAAAATTAGGCAACTGTTTTTAGCGCCGAGAATCTTCTCGTTGGCTCGAGATCAAAATAATGAAACTTCGTGTCGTAATGTCATTTCTAGTTTGTTTTTTGTTTTTCTTTTTCTTTTTTCTTTGCTTTCGTTTTGTTTTGTGTGGTTTTCAGTTGCAATATTTCAGTGTAGAAATAACATATTTTTAAATAACTTTCTGCTCTAAATCTGTTCATATATTTCGAATTACTTCCATAAAAACTCGGAGTGTTAATATATTTCACACAAAGAACATTCACAAATCAACTATAAAACTAGAAATATTTACGCAGAAGAAACGGTTAATATTAATCTTAACAATATTATTGTAATGTTTTCGACAATTGCTTAGCACAAGTGCGGGCATGTTTTGGTTTATCATTAACTTATCTTAAGGTGGTGAGCTGGCAGAATTGCTAGCACGTCAGACAACTGCATAGAAGTATTTCGTCCGTCTTTATGTTCCACCGACGTCGACTTTGCCTTCCGTCCTTCGGAGTCGATAAAATAAGTACCAGTTGAGCACTGGAGTCGAAATAATCAACTGTCTCCCTCCAATCAAAGTTCAGGACTTGTGTCAGTAATAGAAATGGTTATTAACTTATCTTATTATCTTATGTGGCCAATAAAGAAAGGATTATTTTATCGGCTAACATAAGGTTCAGTATTTTTTAAACAATTCATTTATAATCTTGTGATAAAAGGCATTTCAGCCGTGGCCATATCGCTTTTGGCTGTTTATTTTGTATAACAGAGTTTTCATTTTCCGATGTATCCTTAGTGATTCTTCTATCATTACTTTGCCAAGTACTTTTAAGTTTATGCTCCGCCGATGAAGTCGTAATAATACCGAAACATGTCTGGAGTTGTCTCTCGTACGTGCTGGAATAATTAAAATATATTAATCACCGACTAATATTTTTTCTTTTGTTATACTTATTTATAATTAGCTGTTTAATGTTCATTGAATTAAATATTAACTTGGCTAATTTCATATGTTGGGATAGTTGTGGATAAACAGAAAATAAAAGTGATATGACAGATAACGCGTTTGCAAGGGCGGACAGGATATCTGGTAGATTAGTTATGGTTACTTAGTACAATAACCGATAAGATAAAAAATTAAAAAAGCAGTGAAGCGACAAAAAGGATTATACGGTATTTAGTTTCCACCACTTATATTTTGGGGTCAAATTCTACAGCAATCGAGTTGGCGTTTCTTCTCTCCCGTATTGATACTAGTAATTAGTTGTAATAAACAAGTTTTAATATCGTCTCAAATGAAGAGGAACAGTCATTATAACATTTTCAGCTACCCAAAGTGGTTGAGTTCGATGCAGCTGATGCTTAATTTGAACTTTTGATTGTTTATGCTGATAGGGAATGTGTGAACTGGTAGGGAGTTCCAGGTATTTGAAGTTTTGAGGAAGCAGGATTTAATGGTATGCTTAGTTGAACAGTAATTATGATTTGAGGAAATATGGTGGATGAGTTTGATACAAAGCTTACAATTTCATAGGGGCAGCAACAATTTTAGTAACGATAGAAGAGACCGAAAGAGTTCATTAGTTTTGGGACTAGTATTTGGCGCGCGTGACCATTAATTAGATGCAGTCTGGAATGGCTGTGTATATAGCAACTGACCTGTGTCACTATCCCACTTCTACAATATTGGTTGTACTTTAGATGTGTTGTGTATTCTATCGTTTTAAACACTTGTCGCTACTACCTCTACTACTATCTATACGGACAGAAACTTTCAGAACATCCTTCATGTTAAACATAACAACCTGGTCTTTTTCAACATAACAAAGATGTCATCAGTACAACCACTAGCTCGTATACACGCAGTTTTCTCTTCATGTCGCTTTTAAAACTACTACAATGTTAGTTTACAAAAGGGCCAGCTAGCCACATATTTCCTTGACCCAGATCCAATTGTTTTCTGTCTCTGTTCTCATCAACCCAAAAGTGTGTCATACATAGATCTCTTGCGAAACACTTATAGAAACCCTTCTGTTCATATCTGAGACCTCTGAAATACCTTACCAACAAGTTTCTCCCCCACATTGAACATCAATTTCTCCGGTATGCAAGACTCCGAAAAGGTCATAGATACCGCCCCTCCTCCTTTAAGTGACTAATTAAAAGGAATGAAAGGTCAACGGAGACTGGAAAATCTATTAATATGAACTCTTTCAGTCGACTTGTTTTTCTGGATATAAGATTCCTTGCCAAAGGCAAATAACAAGCAACAATAGTTATGTAACTGAATGGAACCGAGAACGAAGAAATTAGATATCTGTTGCTAACGTTGCAGCTGTTGTTGTTATTGTTGTTGCATAGATCTAGGTCAGTCATGTGTAAACAAGTATTGAAGCTGTTACCATAACTTCCATGAAGTGGAAGTAGAAAATTTGCGACGGTTTCTTTCTTCCAAAAATCTTTAGAAACGTCAATGAAGCGAAATCGCTTAAGCAGAGAATTAATACAACTGTTTGTCGATTAAAATCATTCCTATCTATTTCGTAGCATATTGTATATTGTTCGATAAGTTACGGCGATGGTGGTGGTAGTCGTGTGGTTCACTTAGTAGAATCAGATAACAGCGTGTAATTTTTTTTATTCGCTTTTGACTCGGGGTTTCGTTCCAGGTAAATCCTTATTATTGTACACATATGATCAAAAACCTTTTAGCCACAACCAACGGTTATATTAGACTATCCAGTATGTCTTTTCGTTTCCATTCCCAAAGTTTTTGGGTATAGTTTGAAGATTTAGTTGCAATTTCTTTGATGTAGAGAGACCACATAGAAGCTTCCTCGTGGATTTATCGAATAAGATAGATATCTACTTTGTTAGTTGTGTCAACGTGATGCATTTGACGCAGTGTTTACTGAGACATTTGGGTAAGAAGGGCATAGACTATAGTTTAAGGGAAGTGTGCAGCAGCTGCTACCTGTTGCTTCCACTTGATGGATTCAAGAACTTGATCTCGACATTCTGCAGTGTACAAACATTTTCTAGATGTTCAAGAAAAGCATCCTGGAAGCGTCACTAATTTCTATGGCCTCCAGGAAAAGGTATGAAAAAGAAATAGTTGCCGATAACTCAGTATACCTATTTCACAATTTCTTCCAAAGTTGCACCAATTTTTCCAATTTACAGAAACAGATTCAAATGCTCTTCTTAGAGGGTAAGTTGAGAGCGTTGAATTTATCAAAGAAAATACAAATGAGTTCTCAGTAAGAAAATTCACTAAATCTGATATTTTTCTTTATAACAAAAGAAAAGTAATTATTGCTTTACTAAGCTTCAGTACACTTTACAAAGCTTCAGTACCCATCTAGTTCCTAAGTACAACCAATCAGCTTTTCCAACATTCCATAATTCAGAATATAATCTAACATTGGTTTGATTGGTTTTAATAAAATTGACGTTCTTGATAATAGCTTTAATTGTGACAATTAATTATGGTCCATTTCCTCTGAAAAGTTCCATTTCCGACAAGTTGACTTAGCGAATCATTTGACATTTCGTGTATTCTGCGTTTTACAGTTATTGGAAAGTGGTTTTAATTTTAACTGTAATACAATGTCCTCAACGTCTACACAACGACACATTTCATATGCAGTGAGCAAAATTAAAGATTCACCAAGATTTGTGCATGCAGAGAGTGTCGGCGAAATTCGGAGTTACAGAAGCAACTCCGCATGGAAATCGCTCAGGACATGCTAGATTGTACAAAACACAACCCAAACTTCATGAAGACCATCGTCACTGGTAATGAGACATGGGTTTATAGTCTCTACTCGGTGCGCTCGGTCGTCTTGCGTAAAAACGAAAATCCGACGAATACGCACAGCACGTCTGTAACCTAGGAGTAACAGCCAGGAACTAACTCGCCTACCGGATATTTTCATGCATGCGCGGGAAGTGTGGCGTCACCTCCCATCGAAATATTTTTACCCACGTGGAATTAATTTTGGTAGTAAAAATAAAGTCGGATACGTTTTGAACGCACCTCGTACATATTGATCTTAACATTTTCCCTCCTGAATAAAAATTCTGAGATAATTTCTACTTGTATAAACAATTATATACGCTAAAATACTTGGAACTATAACAAATAATATAACCCGCCTACGAGGGCTTTAGCTGCCCTGTGAATATATCTATAGATTTTGAATCAATTGTTACAGTCCCCATAGAGGATTTGTGTTAAATAATCAGCTTTTTCTGTACGAATCTAAATAGTTCTAAACTTCTATGATTAATTATACATTCTGTCTTTAATATAATATACGAACATATACCATTTTTCATTTCTAATTCTTATCTTATTCTCAACATTAGTTCATTGTCCCAGGAGTGTCTAATATAGGCACTAGGCCAGAAATTTGAGAGATGAGATTTATAGATAAAAATCGATTCTAATAATTGACTGATACAGTGTTCTATCGAGCTTGAGAAGAAGAAATGCATAGTTACCCTCGGCGAGATTTGAACTCATAACCTAGAGTGATGCAACAAATATCACAAATATTTTGTTCGACGCTCTAACGATTCAGCTATCCCACCAACCCTCTTTGTCGCAATATCGAATGCAATGTACCATTTAATTAATTTTTAAAACACACCTGTACAGATATATATTTCTCTCGAAATACGTTATCAACAAGAAAACTATGAATTTATTTTTAATTCGACGACTTAAAGAAAAAGCGGATCTTTTTTAAAACGGGGGCCACATTTTTCATTAATGTTTTACGTAGTGTTTTTGGTACCGAAAGACTTTCAAACTTCGTATACTTATCTATTTTGTGTTATAGAACAGAAAAATATTTTTGTATTCGAATTTATTTCATGTAAAAAATTGTCTTATTTCGATAATTTCAACCAATCACTGACGTCCATTCAGCCGATATACATTAAGTGCCGACTACATAAACAAACGATTCTTCGTTTTATTTGCTTTTTTCATTTTAAATTTGCTTTAACCCTAACCCTAGGGTTAGGGTTAGGGTTAGAGTTAGGGTTAGGGTTAGGGTTAATTGTTTCAGAATCGTTTGTTTATGTAGTCGGCGCTTAATGTATATCGGCTGAATGGACGTCAGTGATTGGTTGAAATTACAGAAATACGACAACTTTAACATGGAATAATTTATGGATTTCTTTTTTTTTTTAAGAAGACTAAGAGAAAAAGATGTTTTATATGACACATTCTACCAGTGTTCCAAGTTTCAAAGTGTTTCGTTAATGAAAAATGTGGCCCCCGTTTTAAAAAAGATCCGAAAAAGCCTCTGAATCTCAAATTTCAATGTAATGCGTTACCATTATATCAATTTCATTCATATGAATTTAATTCGACGATTTTGAATCTACATGATTCAAAAATGAATTCAACAAATCAAATTTGCTAAAGAACGGGAAAACCCTCGCTTTACTGTACATCATGTACCAATTTGAAATTTTGCAACAAAAAGCCAAACATAAAGATGTTTTTTAACATAATATTAGATCATTCAAAATATACTCTAAATCGTAATTCAATTTTTTACTGTATTTTATTTAAGCATCTGGAGGCGCAATGGCACAGTGGTTAGGGCAGCGGACTCGCGGTCATAAGATCGCGGTTTCGATTCCCATACCGGGCGTTGTGAGTGTTTATTGAGCGAAAACACCTAAAGCTCCACGAGGCTCCGGCAGGGGATGGTGGCGAACCCTGCTGTACTCTTTCACCACAACTTTCTCTCACTCTTACTTCCTGTTTCTGTTGTGCCTGTAATTCAAAGGGTCAGCCTTGTCACACTGTGTCACGCTGAATATCCCCGAGAATTACGTTAAGGGTACACGTGT
>NC_068981.1:174091464-174093730 GCF_001194135.2 Octopus bimaculoides | reverse complement strand
CAAAGGAGAAGAACGAAAATGGAGCTACTAACCCTAAAAAACGAAAGAAAAATAAGTCAAAGGAACGGACAACAGAAAACAAAAAAGAGATAGAAAAGCCAGAAACTACTAATGTACAAGAAGAGGATGAGAGAACGGATAAAGATGTCAAATACAAGGGGGTTTTGATAAAGTACGAGAAGAGCGAGCAGATGGAGAGAAAAATCGCGAAGGTGGAGGAAATAATAAGAGTGAAGATGCCGGAGAAATGTGCTGAGAAATGCATTTTGATACACGAGGAAAACTACTGGGAGTACATAAAAGAACTTGGTGAAAATATAACGACGATAAGGGTTTGGTTGGTGGAGACACCAACCCCTAGAACTGATTATTTGCAGTTGATTAGGACACAAGTAACTGATTAATGGGAGAAAAGTAACGCGAGTGTTTCAATTTCTTGAGTTGTAAAACCGTTAAAATGTCTACATGATGTTTAACGTGAAAGTGAAAAACTGGATGAATGTAACCACCCGACTTCGGGGGTCGAATGGACATTGCGCCTTATTTTTTCATTCTTGCATATTATCATTTTATTTTAATTTTTCTTCTATTATCATTCGCTTTTGTAATTTTTAGTTCCTCGATTTTATGTTTGTCGCATTTAGTACCGTCCTTATGTTTTGTGATGTCTTAAAAAATTCTTTGTATAACCCTTTTTGGGTAATAAAGAAATAGGTATTTCATCTGTCTTTACGTTCTGAGTTCAAATTCTGTCGAGGTAGACTTTGCCTTTCATCCTTTTGGGGTCGATAAATTAAGTACCAGTTGTGTACTGGAGTCGATCTAATCGACTGGTCCTCTCCCCAAAAATTTCGAGCCTTGTGCCTAAAGTAGAAAAGAATATTGTAATTTATATATCTGTGCTTAAGTGTTTATACTTCTTATGTAATTCCATGTTTTATGGTATTTTAATTATTTTATTCATATTATTTAAATCATTCTTCTTATACAGCTTTACCTTTTATAATCTGAGTTGTCCAATTTCGTGACTTATAAACTGACCTGAATCTTAACCGTTCTTCTATTAAAGTTTATTTTCTCTTCTTTTTAAGAGTGGTATTAATTATGATTTTAACGATTCGCGAGATGAAACTGCGATGTATGGTAATTACAAACAAAATGTCTCCTTGGTTGAAATTAAATTAGTTATTTATTTTGCTCTATCTCCAGTATTAATCCTTCATAACTGTGAATGCATTACAGGATAGATAGATAGATAGATAGATAGATAGATAGATACGTATGGATGTATGTATTGTAGAGGTGCAAATAAATATTAATAAAATTATTAAAGGTTTATTTTCATATATAGTTTTACTGTATTATTTGTTATCCAATAAGAAGTATTATCCAATAATAAGATTTCTGTATTTATATACTAACATCACACTATAATTATATCACAAACATTGCAAGCAATGGACAATACACAGATCTGTTCAAAAGACCCCAATACACAAATACAGTAATCAATAATTCTCCAGGGGACAATTTTCATAAATAGTTATCCGCGTGCATTTTTCCGGGACGGGAAACTACTACAGTTCTGTCATCCGTGCGCGCGCGCGCGCGCGTGTGTATGCAAAGTATTGCCGAATACTCAAAAAGCGCGCTTCGTAACCACGAGTCCTCAGATTCGATCCCGCTGCGTGTATGTTGGGAAAATGTCACTCTGAAGTCGACCTATATCTTGTAAGCGCAACTGGGCGGACGGAAACTGTTTAGAAAGCCGTCGGCTGATTTCAAACGTTATTCAATGTTATAGTCTTGTTACACATTGTGTCACGCTGATTCTGCCTGGAAATTAAGTTAATGGTGCAGTGGCTGTGGAATGCTCAGCTAGTTACACGTTAATCCAGTCTTTGAGATCTAAATGCGTTAATTGTCTGATATCTATCTTTTCTCTTCTAATTTCTGACCCAAGTAAAATATTAATCCCAGTTATACCTTCGGTGATGAAACCACTTTAAGATTCTCTCAGCCAGGGATTTCTATTATCTTTTATCTCTTACTTGTTTCAGTCATTAGACTGCGGCCATGCTGGGGCACCACCTTGAAGAATAGAATTTAGTCGAACCTGTACTTTTTTTAAGCCTGTTACTTATTCTACCGTCTCTTTTTTGCCGAACCGCTAAGTTTCGGAAACGCAAACACACCAACAATGGTTGTCAAGTGTTGTGGGACACACATACACACACACAAACACACACACACACACACACACACA
>NC_068981.1:174086181-174090676 GCF_001194135.2 Octopus bimaculoides | reverse complement strand
AGAAAGATTTCAATTTAAACAGTTCATTCTATTTCACTATTATTGACCTTGTACAGCACAGCTATATATATATTGGGATTACGTAGAGAAACCTCCTCTTCTGAAAATATAGCAATTCCCTTTTCCCGGAAACTTTTTAGAGTTAATCTCTCTGTCTGTCTCTCTCTCTCTCTGTTTATTTTTTTTCCTCTGCTACTTGTCATCAATGGTAACTACGCGCGAGCTTCACTGCAACTTAGGAGCAGCCTACTACAAGAAATTCTGTCAAAACGAACTAACATTTGTAATTACTTCCAAGGTGTAGTCGTAAAAAAACTTCGTAACCATTGAATAAGAGAGGCCATAAACCTGTTAGCACAAATTTCATTCAATGTATCTGAAAATGATTAAATAAGCAACACACAGCCTTTTCTCCACTGACCGTTTCAACCTGCCACATGCAGTCTTAAGAAACTCCTTACCAACTACAATTTCACAGTTACACCTGGTGACCTCTAGATATTTCACCTAACTTTTGACGAAATATATAATCAGTTTAACCGTAAATTTAAACTGCAAAGTCATACCTAACATTATTATCATTTTATTGCAAGATAACTGAGACGTAATTTCCTTCCGAGCTGATAACAACAAATAAAGCAATTGAAAACGAATATTACTGTCTACTTGTCGTCGTGTTGTTGTTAGCACTCCGTCCCTTACGACGTCGATCCGATCAACGGAACAGCCTGCTCGTGAAATTAACGTGCAAGTGGCTGAGCACTCCACAGACACGTGTACCCTTAACGTAGTTCTCGGGGATGTTCAGCGTGACACAGTGTGACAAGGCTGACCCTTTGAATTACAGGCACAACAGAAACAGGAAGTAAGAGTGAGAGAAAGTTGTGGTGAAAGAGTACAGCAGGGTTCGCCACCATCCCCTGCCGGAGCCTCGTGGAGGCTTTAGGTGTTTTCGCTCAATAAACACTCACAACGCCCGGTCTGGGAATCGAAACCGCGATCCTATGACCGCGAGTCCGCTGCCCTAACCACTGGGCCATTGCGCCTCCACTTGTCGTTGTACATCATACATAGAAAATCTACAGTTAAAAGAGCAAGAAATATGTTTCTCTATAAGACAGGATAAACTTGCGTTTACAAAAATTTATGGCTTCCTATTAAGCTTTCAAGTCAATATTACTAGCACATTGAGACAACAATTTAACATTTCTGTTCCTTATAATAAATTTGAGTGCAATCAGACAACTAAAACATTTTCCTTTTATCTCAAACAACAATTGTTCAAACTGAAAAAATGCTTTCATTTTACAATTTATGTATTCTGACTAATGTCTTTGAAAAGCATACACACTGGCATATTGTATTAATGAATTGAATATATGTGTATATAAATTTTTATCTAGGAATAAACGGTTTTTATTGAGTTATATATAATTGTTTTATTTTAGGTATGGAAAGAAGACAAAGTGTCTATAACTTTTGAGATTTTTCTAGCAGTGGCGACTCGTGTATAGGCACTGAGAAAGTGCAGCACCCCCTATTTCCACTCGATATTATCGATAACATTCAATATAATGAGTCCTTTTTTCTTTAATTCTTTCTTTATACTTGTACATTATATAATCCTTAAACTTAATGGCAGTAGCCCATCCCCTAGTTTATGAAAAAAATACAAAAATCCTTGTAT
Organism: Octopus bimaculoides; assembly: GCF_001194135.2. Classification (NCBI taxonomy): domain Eukaryota; kingdom Metazoa; phylum Mollusca; class Cephalopoda; order Octopoda; family Octopodidae; genus Octopus; species Octopus bimaculoides. The sequence goes on along the minus strand of NC_068981.1, from coordinate 174,088,989 downwards.
AAAACTCTGCGCTTCACAGTTCCAGCGACGCAGTGTTTGGCTGTTGTGCGCATGCTCGCACGTCCGAGATAGGTAGCTGCACGTTCGGGAGAGAGAGCGCTGTGGTTCCTGCAGTGCCGTCCCTGATGTGCTGGTGAAAGTTAGTGGGTTTTTTTTTATTATTCCACGCGTGTTGTGCTTAAAAACGTGTTTATATTCTTGAATGTGATAATGTGTAGAATGAGATTATTATCCTGCTTCCAGCTACAGAGTTGCTGCCAGGATTTGAAAAATAGAGCAGATTTCCCTCCCCGCTTATTTTGTGATTTAGGGGGGATTTTTGAAAAACAAGGGGGGATTCGCAGTGGTGTTCAGTGAACAAATTAAACACACTACCCGGCAGTGGCTAAAACGCGAACCGATCAAGTTTATGTATAAATTTTCTTTTTATGTTTGTTTCCTTTTACACAAAGTTAAAACAACGGTTAAAAATTTTCTGAGGCAGCACCCCCACTAATTTTATCTACGAGTTGTCCCTGCTTTCTAGATTTTAAATCTTGATAGTTAAGTATGGTTAATATTTAATATGAAACAGTACGGGTTTGTCTGCACAAATAAAGTTTGTATAAATTGAATTTCAGAAGACTAAAAGATTCTGATAAGGAAGTATTTGGTAAAAAAATGTTTTGTATAATGTTAGAGAGGTACAACACAGCGAAAATAAGGAAATGTTGAGAGATAAACGCTTGGAATGAGTCTAGGTTGGTATACCACGGATAATACAGATTCAGAAGCGATATAATACCTTCTGGTAGAGACAGAAAGACAACATATTTACACAGACACCGCTCTGTGTAAATATGTAGACACCGCCCATTATATCGTTTTGTTTGCATGGAAACTACTCATTAATACGATGCCCAGATTTAAACGCATTAAACGAAATTTTGTTTCTAGGAATAAATCTTTCAAAATAACGGTGTCTATTTACTTTTGAAATGTCTGTGTATATTATTCTATATATGTCTATATGTGTGGTTAATAGCACAAAAACACAATCACTATACATTTTAAGAACAGTTTTTGTACACCGTTTAAACTTGAACAATACACGACTAGAACACTCAAATCACTACTACAATGCTAGGTTTTACGATCACAGACAATGCCTCTCCTAGTCTATCTCACATCCTAAGCATTACAAAGACTGCATTACAAAGACTGACTTCCTCTTCAGAGACGTGAGAAAAATACTTCATCTTCCAACAGTTACTCAACTTATACAAAGGTCAGATGAGACCTTCAATTGCGTCTCGCTCTCACATCTGAGGCAGTGTTACAGACATCCAAGACCGCATTCTATAAACAGGCTACCCAACTGATTGGTATAAAATCACTCAGAAGCACGCCCCAACAGAGGTGTTACGTCGCCTAGTCATATCATCATTCCAATAAACACATACTTAGTCTCAAAATGAAAGAGAGATATTGTAGTTAAACGACGTAATTTTGTCATTGTGAATCGGTGAACGACCGATCTCTAGCGAAGCGCTTAAACTAAGTCGAGCAACTTATCATTACATAGCTAAAATGTGTTTATCAAAAACACTCAACTACGTTCACCTTGCATTAGGCTCTCTCTCTCTTCCTCTCTCTCCTTCTCTCTCCCCCTCTCTCTCTCTATCTCCCTCTCTCTTGTATGTGTGTGTGTGTGTAATCCGAATAGGAATATAAAGAAAGAATTTAGCACATCTTTAATTACCTGTTACATCTGTTTCGGCACCACTCAATTTCTAACGCCATTCCATACACGCAAATATTCCATATGAAAAGTTACGAAATATTTTCAGTTTGATACATTAGCGTAGCACTTCATCACACTAACATGAAAATCTGTAATCTTACAGTGTCAAGTGTGTAGATAGCAATTAACTGCATTGAAAATACTCTAAGACCATTATGTATATATATATTCATTATATCCAAAATGGAGACGAACACCATCCCTCCATGTGATCGGCTTGAAAATTTGTTAAGATACTAAGATATTTTCTTAACATGAAATCAATGTTAGCTTTAATACACAAAGAAATTTTATTCACGAATGCGGTGTTGAGCACTCATTCACATTGTTTGACATTCACGTATATACATACACACACACACACACACACACACACACACTATATATATATATATATATATATATTATCGACAGCACAGATTCAATGTATGTGTTTGCCCGTTCGCGTGCGGTGGAGATGACTCCCTCAAAACACTGGGTGTCAAAACACCTGAAAGTCATCAAGTGCGTGATGTTGACAGGTGATGTTGACAGGTCACAAAAATGAGGAAATATGGGTATCCATCACTCCTGAATGAGAGTAGGTGCGAGTTGTCTTTGACTTTCAGGTGTTTAAACACCCAGTGCTTTGTGTGGGATCATTCCAACTGCACTAAACTGCAGCGTACGGGTGAACAAGCAAAACACGTGCATTGGGTCAGTGCCATACATGATGTTTACAACACTAGCGCTATTTCTAATTAACAATCATAAAACGGAATAAAAGAGAGTGTGAACTAAATAATTTATTAACAAATTCTTTTGCATTGTTTTATATATATATATATATACACACACATCTATGTATGTATGTATATATATGTATATGTATGTGTATATATATATATATGTGTGTATGCATGTATATATATGTATGTATGTGTGTATATATATATACGCAGGTATATATATATATATGTGTGTGTGTGTGTGTGTGTGTGTGTGTATGCAGGTATATATATATATATATATATATATATATATAT
>NC_068981.1:174074125-174080505 GCF_001194135.2 Octopus bimaculoides | reverse complement strand
GAACCAGTTGAAGACACACGAGATGTCGAAATATCGTTCACCAGATAACAAATGGCACTCTTCTTTTAATTTTGACTCTATATCTTCAGGAGGAGTTACCTCAATCCTTTCTATATTAACCAAAATGAAGTAGATTGACAAATTTATTTTTTGAACCAGTTGAAGACACACGAGATGTCGAAATATCGTTCACCAGATAACAAATGGCACTCTTTTAATAATAATAATAATAATAATAAAGGGGAATGTTGTGGGAAACTACCATCCCATAGCATGCCTAAACATTATCTGGATGTTACTCACTGGAATATATGCGACAAAGACATATACTTTCTTGGCACAGGAAGAAATACTACCAAGGGAACAAAAAGGATATAGGAAGAGTTCTCAGGGTACTAAAATAATTAAAACCTTATTCTTTGGAGCGAAGACCGGAAAGATATGCAGTAAAATATGTCTGGAAGATTTTTAAAGGGTTTGCACTAAACTTTGGCATTCAGAGCAATAAAAATCACAGAACAGGACACCATTGCATAATGCCAAAGGTACCACCTTTACCACGTAGATTTAGGATCAGATGTAGCAACAGCTTGAGAACATCTACATGGTATAGACGTAGATGTTTTCAAGAAATAACGGGACGTCCTACTATCTAGGATTCCGGATGAACCTACCTCACAGCAAGAAACGTAAGTGAGGGCAGCAACATTGAACTCCTGCATTTACCAAAAAACCACTAAAGGGTAGAGATGAGTAAAAGTGTAGTGACAACAATGGCAGCGGTGCAGTATGACCCCCAGCTTGCAGAGTGAAACAGGTAAAAGAGTAAAAGTGTGAAATGGTAAATGTCTATACTAATACTTATACGTATGTGTGCGAATGCAGATATAAATAGTTTGTGTGAATCTGTTAGGACAATTAATTTCTACAATTATGCACACTTCCTTTCTTTGTCCTCGATCATTATATCCAGTGTTTATGCCTACGTTTTACAGAGATCTGGTACAACGTAAATTATATAAACAGAAAGATGAAGTAACCAGAGCTGTTTTGTGTTGTGCGGTGTACTGCAACACAATTGCTCCTTGTTGTAAGTGCAAGCTTAGTCAACGAGGAAGTATCGTATCTGTATAGCCAATGTAACATTTGTAAACGTGACATTTAAAAGCTTTCACATCCGTGACAGGATGCATAAATTACATTGGTAATTTGTTGCTTATTCGCGGGGGGTTACATGATTATATTTTCTCATTGATAACAATAGTGTTTTGTAATATATTATTTGTGCTAGTTTATGGTTTGATTAAAGGAATTTTATGTTCTGTTTTATTATATTTTTTATGTGTTCCTCTATTAGGTTTACAGCAATAAATGCACAAATAGGCACGTTATTTCACCAGCATTGAAAGAGAATTCTATGTAGCACATAACTACGAAACTATATGATATTGGGGTCTTAAATTCTGTTTTCCCGTCTTGGGTGCATTATAAGAGTATAAATAGTACCCGCCCCAAGTACATCACTAATCATTTGTCCAACGCTCCAGCAGTGATTCTGCCAATCTTCTACTGAAATTCTTGCGTGGAAACGTATACGTGTGTGCATATGTGTGTGTGTTTGTGTGTGTATCCGTTTAGTTTGTACATTTTGTTTGAAGGTGGGTATTTCTGAAAACAGGTTCATAGAATTGGAGCCTGTTTCAAATTCTGCTAACAAGGAAGACATATATTCTTTCTTGTTTTGATAGTGTTATATACCGCTGACTTGTCTCCATTCAAAATGCATCTCAGCACGGTTCGAAACCATTATTATCAAATAGATATCTCAAAGTTAGTCCAGCACTGTATATTTTAAACCATTACTCTTTTCTAAATCCCTACTGATTTTTTGCTCCATTTTCAGTGGAAAAAAGAGCAGGATACAGTGTATGTGGACTAGTCTTGAATCACTGAAATGTTGTCTTCAAATTTCTGACGAACTTTCTCCCGAATAACTCACTGTTAAACATGGAAGAATTCATATAAACTCATGAAAACAAACGAAGTTGAATTTATTTTGTTTGCTTCGAATAAATTATTAGAAATTTGACCTGTGGAAACATCGGCGGAGAGGTAATATGCGGCAATTTACATATGGCTGCGGTCATTTTTTTTTTTATTAATAGCGGATGAGATGAGAAATATTACTTCCTTTGTCATTAAAACAAACGGTAACAAAAGATGAGACTATATTTACATTGTAACTATAAACGATAGCTGTGCCTGAAGAGATCAACATCAAGATTCATTTTTAAGAAACGTCAGCATATAAATGAGAAAAATTATAGATTATTGTTATTTGCTTATCCGCTTTTTTTTTCTCTGCAAGGAATGGTATGTTGTTTTCTTCTATCTGCTAGCTACGACGCAAGAGATAGTATAGTGAATTTAAAGTTCTCTAGGCAGCCGAAGAACAATGATTCAACGTTCCTGTTAAGGGACAACTATGTCGAAATAGATCACTAAGGGGATTACCCAATTACTATTCTGTTTGTCTAAAAGAAGAAAGGGATGCTTTCTTATTATCTCAATCCCCATAGCTAAGGATTTCAAACAAATACATGTAGAGTTACCACTGCTTAATAAATGTTGCAGTTATTCGAAACTAACGCCGTTTTGTGTGTATGTGCGTATGTATTTATGTATATGTATATACACATATATGTATATACACATATATGTATATATGTACACGCACGCACACATGGATATGTGTGTGTATATGTATTTATACATACATGCATATATATATGTGTGTGTGTATATATATATATATATATATATATACACACATATATACATACATAAATATATGTATGTATATTGTTTGTTTCTTTGTTCAATTATAATAAAAACAATTTGACAATAATCGGATGGATTACTTTTATTTTTGTCGGGTACAAATTTTTTATTCTGATACAAGAATGTTGTTGACAGTGATTTCGAAGTTTCGGCTACCTAAGCCATCGTGTGTGTGTGTGTACGAACGCACACAATATGCTTCCACGCTATTTCTTCGTTTCCGTCTACGAAATTCCATTCCCAATACACTGGGCGACCCTAGGTTATGTCCAAAACGTCATGTAAAGAATTCGAACCCCGAACCACACCGTTACGAAGTAAACTTCAGTCATACTGTTATTATTTTTATATCAATAATATTCTGTATTATATTTCTCTATTTTATGAGAGCTTAAAACAATATAGAGATTGAACAAATATGTTTATACGGCAAGGCTGACATTATTTCTGGTAATGAAAAAAAAACTTAAACTTAATTGACTGCTTATTGCAAAATAGGAGTCGACTATTTGGCTCCACCTACGTTGAACAAAACTGCAATTAGTCATTCAAGTGAAAATATATCAACTAAAATCTCAAATCATAAATGAAAATTCTACGTTGAACTATAGAAAAAAAAAAACATTTGACGAGCGTGTTAACATGGGTGTAAGAATCCAACATCATTTCAACATCATTTTCTCATCTCCCTGTCTGTCTGTCTGTCTGTTCCCTATGCAATTTGAAACGGCTCCTTCAAATCAAATCAAATTTTACAAAGTAATAACACCGCGAGTGTCAACATGTAATTTTTTTCATTTCGATTAAAACAATATAACATTTCCTCGAAAATTTTTTTCTATAGTCAACTATAGAAAGCGATATTTTATACCACCACCACACATTTTGTATATGGTTGTGTATGTGTCTGTCTGCGTGTGTGTTTGCGCGTTCGTTATTTCAATAAGATTAAGGCGGCATGCGGGCAGAATCATTAGCATACCGGGCAAAATGTTGAGTGACATTTCGTCCGTTTTCACATTGTGAGTTCAAATTTAGTAGAGGTCGACTTTTCCTTTCATTCTTTCGGGGTCGATAAAATAAGTACCACTTGAGCATTGGGGTCGATATAATCGACCTTTTCTCTTTCCCGAAACCAATATTTGAATAAGAAATTTGAAACTAATATTTGAAAAAGATTAAGTATGTTACGAAACTAGAAGTGCCATATTGTATTTGTCGGAATGTAGTTATAATATTCATAACTTTAATGTATCAATTAAAAAGTAGGTTCTGACACGGTGATGCTGTCTATTCAAAATAAAGTGAAGTGACATCAAAGTTTCTGAATCTGGAAATTCATTTTGTAGTAACACAGCAAATTCTTCGTTATGTATCGTCAGTGCTAGCAAATTACAAAGTTTCAGTTCAGTTTCTGTAGCGGTATCAAAAGCTAGTAACTCTTTGGGACAATGAAGTTACGTAATTATTACACGATTAAAACTTAACCCAATTATTACAAGATCAAAAATATAACTTGCGTTTTGTCAGAAATATTATAGGAGTCATCCAAGACAATCGAGTAGTAAATGTTTTCGGTTTGAAATACTATATAAAGCAACAGCTTACACTAGAGTTAATAGATTATCTTTCTTAAAAGATCTAGCCACTGGTGCCTAACTGGCCTGAATTTAAATATGCCATGTTTTCAACAAATTACTCCTTTATTAATTTCACAAACTAAATGCTCTGTTCTTTCAGCTACTCTGACGCTAACCATACTATTAGTATAACTCTTCATTCAGTACTTCCTTCTCTTCCTGGGTTTCTGGCTGTGAAAAGTATCTAGTATTTTTTTCCTTTGTAATAAGTTGGTTAAGAGTTGACAGATGAATTCATCCATTTGTTACAGTCAAAGACAATCCGGCTACGACTATCCCATTTAATTTTCAAACACAGTGTGTGTGTGTGTGTGTGTGTGTGTGTGTGTGTGTGTGTGTGTGTGTGTGTGTGTGTGTTTGTGTTCTTTGGCATCCTTAAGTATCGGGACTCCATAGATCTGTACCTGGAAAGTCACACTCTGATTTGTGTTGATAGATCAGAGAAAGATGTATGGAAGACCTGCAGTTGCTCATGCTACATATCAGCCCTCTCTACACTGCTGATATTGTCTAAAGTGAGGCGGCAAAGACTATTACGGTTGATAACCGTTGTTTCACAAGAACTGCTGAAACAAAGTTTAAGGCAACGTCGGACTACTCTATGGATTACAGCTACTAATTTGTATTTGGCTAAATCGACCCCTGTAGTTCAATAGATTTCGTATATATTAATCGGCCTAGTGAGGATGAAATGCAAATTTCATCGTCGAACTGGAACGCAGAATGATAAAACCCAGAACACGAACTGCAAGGTTTTTTTTTTCAAGTCTAACAATTCTGCCGTCAACAAATCTATACATACCTTAGACTAAGTTATCCAATGATTTCTTACTTTTCTTTAAAACAATAAGGCTTGATATTTCTAGCAGGTCGAACTACCTACAAGATCCCTTCTTAAGTCGATTTATTCTGTGTAAGGTTAGTTAACTGTAAGCCTTTGCTTTGCATTTCAACTTTTTTATTACATTTTTAGCAGACAGGTAATCCTTCGCTGAAGAGAAATTCAATAACCGCTGTCATTCATATTGTATTTACTTCTTTTATCTGATATTTCCTTAGCAAAAATAAAAAAGAAATCACTTTTTATCTTTAATATCTTGTAGATTTCATTTCGTAATCTAGAATACGAAATATGAATATTATAAAAGAAAGTGTAAGCAAAATTACCTTGGTTCTAGCGAAATCAATATTTCTGGATAAATATGCAAAGACTATAACTGATGCTATAGGCAGGTTAGCAATATCGGATAGAATTACCTTCCGTTATTTATTCCGCTTGCTTACCAACCACATGGTTCCGGGTTCATTCCCACTGCGTGACACCTTGGGCAAGTGTCTTCTACTATAGCCTCGGGCCGACCAAAGCCTTGTGAGTGGATGTAATAACAAATTGTTCATAAAGCTTGAAACACGTGTACCGCGATATCCTTTGTATTCTGTTTTCAATTTATGTTCGATATATATATATACACACACACACACATATATAGTGGCTGTGTGGTAAGTAGCTTGCTTACGAACCACATGGTTCCGGGTTCAGTCCCACTGCGTGGCACCTTGGGCAAGTGTCTTCTATTATAGCCTCGGGCCGACCAAAGCCTTGTGAGTGGATTTGGTAGACGGAAACTGAAAGAAGCCCGTCGTATATATGTATATATATATGTGTATGTGTGTATATGTTGTGTATCTGTGTTTGTCCCCCCAACATCGCTTGACAACCGATGCTGGTGTGCTTAGGTCTCCGTAACTTAGCGGTTCGGCAAAAAGAGACCGATAGAATAAGTACTAGGCTTACAAAGAATAAGTCCTGGGGTCGATTTGATTCGACTAAAGGCGGTGCTCCAGCATGGCCGCAGTCAAATGACTGAAACAAGTAAAAAAAAAAAAAAAAAAAAAAAA
>NC_068981.1:174062435-174074032 GCF_001194135.2 Octopus bimaculoides | reverse complement strand
ACGCTAATATCCATTTATATTAAAGTTTATTACAGTTTATTACCTATGTCAACATTTCTGTATAAGGTATATATATATATATATATATATATGATTATTTATGGCTGTTATTTTAAAGAAATTTTCAGAATGACAACAGAGTAGTTTCTGGGAAGAAGAATCAGTACTAAAACTGAAGTCAGAATATGATATAAAATTCCTTTCGATTTCGTCGGATCCTATACTCTCTTATATAAAATAAATTATCCGTTTATAAGAACCAATGTCATTAAAATCCTTTCTGCTATGGGCACAAGGCCTGAAATTTGAGGAAGGGGAATAGTCGATTACATCGACGCCATTACTCATCTGGTACTTATTTTACCCTGAGACGGTGAAAAGCAAAATCGACCTCGGCAGAATTTGAACTCAGAACGCAAAGACGGACGAAATGCCGCTAAGCTGTTCTTCAAGCGTGCTAACGACTCTGCCAACACACCGCCTTATCAATGTCATTAAATTAAAAATTTGTTAAGTAAACCGCAATACAACTACTATTGTTGGTGTATTAACTACGGATATCAAAGACAAAGCATGTTCCTACGTGTATGGTGATGTAGGTAGAAGGCGGAGGCGGCGACGGTGGTGGTGGGAATGGCAAAGATAGAGGCGGTGGAAGCGGTGGTAGAGGTGGTGGTGTGTCGTCTTCGTCGTTGTCGTCGAGTCGTATGTCAGTACAAAAAGTGGAGATACTGGGTGTGCTAGTTGGTCAGCGTGGGTGACGGTATTCGTCTACATATGTATGTGTGCATATATTCAGAGGGAGCTGTCCGTATGTATTTATATAGTTTATATATATATAGGATTAATGTAATGTAATGTAAAATAAAGCTGAAGCAAATTAACACCAAAATATACAGTGCGTGTGTTTTTATTGGGTAAACTGGCAATATGACCGTCCCCAAGTACAACAATATATATATATATATATATATATATATATATATATATATATATATACAGTTTGGATCTAGCATTTGTTATTCGCAAAATAAGCCACCCTTAATTTTGCTGATTGCTTTCAATTTTGGTGTATCGATGCAACTCTGAATTTTGATTACGATCAACTAATTACTTTATCTTGTAAATTAAAGAATATGAGACAGCCTGGCATTAGCAGCTTGTTACCATGACAACCGTACGCTGCATTGTGGTTCAGTGTTGTCTGTACAGCTGTTGTCTATGTTGATTTCACCCGCGTATTTTGTTTTTAATTTTTCTTTGTGTTAGTACATTACATATTTTTCTGTACTTCTGTGTGTTAGTATTTTTCTGTGCTTTTTCTGTGTATTAGTATTTTTACATATTTTTCATTTCATATAATTTTGGGACTCATTGACTCAGATAGCTGGATTTATGATTTCACTAGGTTAATTCTATTCATAAAAAATTTAATTAGGTGTATTTCTTAAACGGTTAGCTTCACATTTCAACAGCTTAACTGAAATTTAGCCCACGTAACAGGAACTTAGAGGGATGTCGTGGAACAGAGAAACTGTGGGTGATACAGATAATTTGACATTATTTTTGAATTCTGCGTACAAAAACATATGAGATACAGGTATTCTTTTCCTTGGGACAAATTCTTTGTTGACCAGTGTTATTCTTATCGTAGTTTACAAATCTAAGCATTAAAACGTTACTCAACTTTGGAGTTTTGGAGACAGACGCCCCCTTTTCAAACATACACACTTATATATTAATGTTGTACACAAATACATGGCAGGTATACATAGTACTGAAGTATGCATAAAGTAAACATGCAGACAAATATATTGATATAACAAATTTTTTTAAATGATAAAAACGTACACTCAATGAAGAGACAAAAGAAACCCAAAATAACGAGATTAAGAATAAGAAATTCGCAATCGAGCATAACATATGTACATTCCTGTCATCTGCTGCCCTATCGGATATCACTATGGTTTCGATACCTCGGCAGTACCATTCAGTCCAGCGGTGTACATAGCGTTAAAAATATAAACGCTGCTCAGGAATCCACCTGTTTATTACTACAAGTAACAACATAACACTTAACAAATACTGATAACTTATAGCTACAAAATAGTATTATAAAAAAGAACTAATTTCAAAAAGACATTCAGACAATACAACAAACGTAGACAACTAGATACTTTGTTTCTCATGAAAGTCACATCACGAACATGATGCCACAATCTGAAACGAACGTAATAACGATTATCGGGACAGTACATCTCGTAAACAACGTCCTCGAACTATGTACAAGGAAAAAGGACAAGCTTAGATCAATATTCATGAAACAAGTTCAATAATACAAAATATATTAACCTAATATACTGCTTATCAAAAGTAAAATGATAATAAAGGGGAAAAGAGTTAAATCAAAATTTAAAAATTATATATATATATATATATATATATATATATATATATATATAATTAAGACAAGTAGTTACTAACACTTCTTGACTACGAAGAGAGTAAATAACTAATTATAAATAAACGGCCAACGAGTAAGTTACTCAGAAACAAATCGAATTACACTTAATTATAGAATATATGTGCAATTCTATATAAATCTGATATCAGTGTCAATCTAAGAAACCAACATTATCGTTGAATTAAATAAATATATTACAATGAGGAAACTTTCAAATTTATTGTCCTTGTAGTACTAAACCACTACATACACAAAGAGTTTCTCTCTCCCTCCCCTCCTCTCTCTCTATCTCTCTTTCTCTCATACACAAACACACTTTCCCATGCTAAAATGTGAGTTCAGTGTGATACACTAGACACACACGAGATTTATACACTTGCATATATGTAAAAGTGTTATGTAAAACATTTGATAGTATAAGCACCACTAGAAGACTTAGTCAAGGTGGAATCCATTACCTTCACCACAACCGACACCTCAGAAGGGATTTAACTTTTTAAAAAGATCAGGACTACAACTTAGCAGTAATTAATTATGCAATGCTATTTCTGCTCACAACAGTACTGTGCTGGGTACTTATTTACAACTAGTTGGACTGAGCATTGGAATGTATTAGAAAACAGTGTCAGTGGCAAGAAAAGAAACACAGAACCTTAAACCCTCATATATTTATATTTGTGCAGTTAGTATCTTGCCTTCTATCTCCATGCCGAGACAACACTGTCTATGAAATAAATGTCCCTAAACCCCGTTTATTCTTCCATAAACATGGAGTGGATTGGATAAAATTAATGTTTAACAACCTACAGTTTAATCTTCTTATGATATACTATAAAAGCTGCTTATTTATTGTGGTGGTTGTAGTGGGGTTGGCAGTCAATCCTCCGATCGAACTAATGGAAATTATGTTTCCATTAGTGTTTTCAAATTGCCGATTTTTGTCTGACTGTCGTAACTCTTAACAGAAGCATCACAAAACTGGAACAGATACCGCAAGGCATCACATCTGAAGCAAACAATTCTCACACTTCACTACTCTAGACTGGTACGTTTTTTTATCGACCCCCAAAAGGCGAAGGGCAAACGTTGGCCTCAGAGGGATTTGAAAGTGCAGAAAGTCGGAACAAATACTGCGTACGATATTGTCCAGAACTCTAACATTTATTTATAATTACAGGTAATATTATCAAACATTTATCAAATTATCATCAGTTAGTGGACCTCAAATACGCTCATGATATTGTTATACGCTCTGCATAATGGTTTTAATTAGGGATATTGTTATCTAGAAGGCTTTGCTCCAAACTGAACATAATAAGTGACTTCTACTCGCTGCAGATAAGTTTAATATATATTTTACATATAGAAAGAATTTCATATATTTTTGGTCAAGGGTAATGTGCAAAATTAAAACTAAAATGAGCTAAGAAGAAACAACTCTAAGCGTCAATGGCATGAATTTGGAATTTTAGATTAAGGGGTTAACTGAATGCTATACACGGAAGGACTGATGAAGCCATATATTATGCCAAAACACATGTCCATAGTTGTCTTCAGTTTCCAAACAAAGATTAAACTGTACTTTGCTCCTGCATGTAAATCCACTCAAGAATTTTTGTTTTAAATTCTTGAAGTTATCTCTCCCTTCTCGTTCAGAATCCCTAACATTTGTCAGTGGGTTTTTGTATTCCACCTCTGATGCATGTCTTTCAAAAGTTAAGAATTTATTGTGTACGGCCATTCAGTGCATCTTCTTAACTTATATACGTGTGTGTGTGCGTGCGCGCGCGAGTGTGTGTGTGTACATTTAAACCTATGTATGTATATATACAGTAACTATGTATAAATGCGTCTATGTGTGTACCTGTGTATGTCAGCTTATGAGATTATACACACGTAGACACATAGAGACGCATAAACACAATTACACACACCGAGTTAATATATTTTAATTCCAAATTATTTACAAAGATTAAAAGATTAAAGACAAATTACAGTCACATATATACACACGTGTGTGTGTGTGTGTTTGTGTGAGTGTGAATGTGTTTGTGTGTTTGTGTGTGCGTGTGTATTTGTAATGTAATATTAATACATGTATATTAATATATGCGTGCATCTATATATACATATATTGATATTTGTTTTCATGTCGATGTATAATAAAACAGTTTTATATAAAACTGAAGATTAAACTGTACTTTGCTCCAGCATGTAAATCCACTCAAGAATTTTTGTTTTAAATTCTTAAAGTTATCTCTCCCTTCTCGTTCAGAATCACTAACATTTGTCAATGGGTTTTTGTATTCCACCTCTGATGCATGTTGGTGGGGGTGGGGGGGGAGTATTTCAATACTTTTTGCAGAACACGAGAAAGATGGTGACAATGCTTCCACCTACAACTTCAAATTAATAAACAAATTGATAAACAAACACAACAAAAATATCATATTCCACAACTAACAACTCGGAATAAACTGTATCCAATTACAAGCACTTAAAACTTTCGGAAGGTAAAAACCAAAAACACACACACCAGCAAAAAGTGCAACTTCAGAACCTCTCCATTCTTCCCACTAAATGGAAACTGTCACATGAGTAATATTGTTCAATAGCGTAACTGAACCGCGAATACTAAACCATCTACTACGTTCACATATATAGGGCATATAGTAAGAAAATTCAAAATACAATACAAACAAAGCACACATACTTTTCACAACCCAAACAGGAAAACTAACACCTCATTATCATAATACATATGCCCACTAAAATCGAAGATTACCCCGTTTAGCATTAATTGGAAAATACTGTCACACGCACAACCATATCAAGGAAACGGCAAACCCAACCCACTTTATACCAATAACTCCAACCACATTCTCATATTAAGAAATCAAATGCTGAACTGAAACTCTGAATCAGTCGTTTTTTGGCAAACATAAAAACTTCTAAATGAGTACAAAAATAGATACATAGACTTAAATACATACTACATACGCACGCGCACGCATGTGTGTGTGTGCGCGCGCGAGTGTGTGTGTGCGTGTGTGTATTAAAAATTTCCTTACCAATACCCACGCTTGAAACTCATTAGAAGAAATATATATAACAGCATAGTCAGACTTTATCTTCCTATCTTCCCAAAACACAAAGGATAATTTTTTTTAATAATAATCAAATAAAAAGAGCAGCCATTAAACCCTCATAAGAAATATGTTGACAAACTAACCTTCCCACTTACGTTGTTTTGTGAACTCCTAAACCACAAGATAACCAAATATCTATACTAAAAGCTTAGTTATTTGGCACTCCGTCGCTTACGACGTCGAGGGTTCCAGTTGATCCGATCAACAGAACAGCATGCTCGTGAAATTAACGTGCAAGTGGCTGAGCACTCCACAGACACGTGTACCCTTAACGTAGTTCTCGGGGATATTCAGCGTGACACAGTGTGACAAGGCTGACCCTTTGAATTACAAGCACAACAGAAACAGGAAGTAAGAGTGAGAGAAAGTTGCGGTGAAAGAGTACAGCAGGGTTCGCCACCATCCCCTGCTGGAGCCTGATAGAGCTTTAGGTGTTTTTGCTCAATAAACACTCACAACGCCCTGTCTGGGAATCGAAACCGCGATCCTATGACCGCGAGTCCGCTGCCCTAACCAATGAGCCATTGCGCTTCCACATACTAAAAGCAACATGATCTAAAGCTGACACACCTGAATAAGCACATCTAACTACATCCTCCTTGCCAAAACAAACAGGAAGTTAAATTTCTTAGTGGTCAAATAACATCAACAACAATTAAACTAGTTACACATCTGCTAGTGAACTAACATTTTCACCTACTTATATTATTTTGCAAACCTTAAAAAATCGACAACCGTAAATAAAACTGCTGATGACAAAGTTTTACATGCATGACTTAATTCTAAACAATAATATAACTCCAATTTTTGAGAAGTTGTAACATATCTTTACATCGATAGTTAAAAAAGAGCAAGTTATCAGAGATTATATAATACCAACACGAACTTTATATGCCTGTGTGTGAGAGAGAGGGGGAGGGAGAGAGAGTATTATGCAGTAATTTTATACATATAGTACGTATGTGCTTGTGTATGATTGGGTATAAGTGTGTGTGTATGTGTGTGCGTGTATGTGTGTGTGTGCATGAGTGAACGTGTGAGTGTGTCTGTGTGCCTAAGTTAAAGGATTCAAGGTTATGTCATTCACCATCAATGATAATATTTAGCAAACTTCATTAAAAGATACTTCTGTACAATACAATTGAAGATCCTACTTCTAAAAGCGCCTAAAACATAACTTTTACCGTATAGCTTTCTGAAATTCTCTGATATGGAGTGTCGGCTTTAAAAAGTTCGAGTATTGGTAACAAAGCCGACATTAGCTACAACTGACAATGAGGGGAAACAAACTTTACACGCTTTGTTTTTAATCACTACTTATTGCAAAATGTTACATATGGTCCACACTATTGTATGGTGCAGAAACATAAGCATTGATGAGAACTCTATTTGACAAAGTAGAAGCTTTTTTTCTATAAGTCTACATATTTAAATGTGGGCATGCAGAAGAATATTAAGAATATCATGGACAAAACATAAAACTAATGAAGAGGCGCTACAGACAGCAAATACAATATGATTGGTAACATATTAAGAACATACAAGGGTATACAAAGATTATTGCTAGAAGGACAGGAAAAGGCAAACGCTCGAGAGGAAAACCTTGAAGAAAATGGTTTCATAACATCAAGGGCAGGACTAAACTATCATATGGTGAATGTATAAGGATGGCAGAGAAGACCCGAATGGAGATCATTGATATTCAACCTAGTGAGAGTTGGTAACATCTACTGAAAAAGAAGACTGCAAAATAGGAATCAATCATCTCCATCAAATGATACACCATAGTGTCTTAAAAACAAAGGTACATCGGACAGTGTAGTTCCTGACATACAAGCAGACAGATTTGTCAGAGCAACAACACTCTTTATTATGCATCTATAAACCAACAAGAACTAATAACCCTCTAAATGGTCGATCAACCAGCTAGAAATAGCAGCCAAACGTCAGTCAAATAATACTCTGTCACCTACAAAAGGTTTGACGGTCAGATCTAGAAGACTCTGATCATAGGCCTGCACAATAGTGACAAAACAACAACTATAAATGCTTTAGGGTCAACAAAGAATCCTTTTCGTAAGTGATTTTCAGTTCTTCCTTGATTGATTAAATGCGCTATTTTCCCTTAATTCCATGCAAAAATATACGCAAAATAACCACAAAATAAAACTCTTGTATTTTCAAAGCGCTATATTACAGGTAGCGTGTTAGCGCTAGCCGATATATTAGGTTGTTCCGAAAATAATGGCCGCTTTAAGTGTTGTGTTTTGAAATGCAATTTTATCATAGTATTTTAATTATATTTTAGGTGAATTTCGATATGCTTAATAATTGATGTATGCTCTTTAATAATGTTCTACTTATTTCAGACAGAAAACATTCTTGAAGCATAGGCGCCCTTAATTATGAACATGACAAAAAAGGACCTTTGCTTACTTTTCTTGCATGAGTTCAAGCTTGGGCATAATTCCTTCCAAACTGCTGCCAATATAACAGAACATTGGGAGAGGGGTCCACAAGTGCTCACAGAGTACGAAGTGGTTTCAGAAATTCCGTAGTGATGATGAGATCCTTGAAGATGAAGAAGGTAGAGGACGATCATGCAGTCTTGACAATGAACAACTGAAAGTAATGGTTGAACAAAACCCACGTCAAAGTGTCAGGAAAATGTCTCTGACACTTGGTGTCGGTATTGCAATGGTCTCACGCAATCTTCAGAAGATTGGTATGGTGAGAAAGCTCGATAAATGGGTACCACATGAGCTCAATAAGAATCAAAATGTTCGGCGTTTTAAAGTGTGCTCAACGCTCTTTCTGCGAAACACAAATGACCCTTTTCTCGACTGAATAGTCACTTGTGACGAAAAGTGGATCCTTTATGATAACTGCAAACGATCAGGTCAATGGCTTGATCGTGATGAGTCCTCAAACATTTCCCAAAGCCAAAGTTGCATCAGCAAAAGATTATGGTGACTGTCTGGTGGTCTGCAATTGGTGTTGTCCATTATAACTTTCTGGAAGCCAATCAGAGCATTACAGCAGAGGTTTACTGCAAACAACTTGCTGAAATGCATGCTCACTTGCAAAAAATGAGACCTGCATTGGTGAATTGGCATGGCCCAATTCTGCTCCACGATAATACAAAGCCACATGTTGGAAGAATGATGCTGCAGAAACTCACAGACTTGGGTTACAAGACTTTACGACATCCTCCATATTCTGATTTTTCACCCACTGACTACCATTTTTTAAAGCATTTAAACACGTTTTTAAGAGATAAAACTTTTAGGTCCAAACCAGAGGTGGAATCAGCTTTCAACGATTTCTGAGCATCAAAGCCAATCAGTTTTTATCAGCGAGGCATAAATAATCTCCTTGATCGATGGCAGAGATGCATAGATGTTCACGGCTCAAACTTTGACGAATCAAAATATTTCTATTGCTAATTTTTCCAGAATAAAATTGCTTCTGAAATCGGCCATTATTTTTGGAACAACCTAATATTAACACTATTTGATTTACATTTCCAAGCGTTCTTATTTTTAATTTTGTTTAACGAAATGGAACTAGTAGATGACATCAGGTGATCAATAGATGAGAGAAGAAAATTTTACTTCGTTTGTCTGTTATTCGTGTATTTAAAAAAAATACGTGAATAACAGACAAAAGAAGTAAAATTTTCTTCTCTCATCTATTGATCACGTGATGTCATCTACTAGTTCCATTTCGTTGCTTGACACAGTATGCTGTTTTCTCAGTGTACCATAACCTACAACACTGTACTGAATATCGTACTTTCTGCACACACGCGCGCACTCACACACACATACACACACACATTTTACTTTCCTAATTTAGTTGTCAGGAGCCGATAATCTTGACCCCTAATCCTATCGTTTCATTGAATAAGCATCAGCATCAAGCAACTCTCACGTAATCAAAAGGATAAATAACGCCTTGACAGACTACATAACACTAGATCGAACAGACTTGGAAGCCTAGGAAACTACGTTGCTTTTTTTGTTTGTTTTTGTTTTTACCTGCTTCAAATAGCAGCCAAAATTTCCTCATTGCAGTTCCCACTGTCTTAATAAAGACAGGATAGACTAAACACATATATAGTGCTTGATGTTGTTGTTGTTGGCACTCCGTCGCTTACGACGTCGAGGGTTCCAGTTGATCCGATCAACGGAGCAGCCTGCTCGTGAAATTAACGTGCATGTGGCTGAGCACTCCACAGACACGTGTACCCTTAATGTAGTTCTCGGGGATATTCAACGTGACACAGTGTGACAAGGCTGACCCTTTGAATTACAGGCACAACAGAAACAGGAAGTAAGAGTGAGAGAAAGTTGTGGTGAAAGAATACAGCAGGGTTCACCACCATCCTCTGCCGGAGCCTCGTGGAGCTTTAGATGTTTTCGCTCAATAAACACTCACAACGCCCGGTAACGCCCGGTCTGGGAATCGAAACCGCGATCCTATGACCGCAGTCCGCTGCCCTAACCACTGGGCCATTGCACCTCCACAGTGCTTGATGTACTACGGACAGAATAGTCATAAGTGAAACGTCTTTGTTTCTAGACTTGCTTGCTCATGATTGAACTGTATATAATCAGTGATAATATCACTCCATGTAACTATCGCTGGGTCAACTCGTTCGGACGAAATGCCCCGCTGTTCCTTGTGATTATAATTACTAAACATTTATTTTAAACTGTATGTTTTCTGCAAATTAGGCCACTAATGGTGGACTCCATTTTAATAATGGAGAACACGAGAATAAAAAACGATCGAAAGCTTGTCTCCACTCAAGAACACATAACAGTTCAATAGATAATTATAAATAAAATATTAATGTAAAGTGCATTGCGAAGAGATGGCATTTACGAGTAAGACAGAAAATATATGGCTGTGTTATAAACAGTTTGCTCCCCAACCACATGGTTCCGAGTTCAGTCTCACTGCATGGCACCTTGGACAGGTACCTTCTACTATAGCCTCGAGCCGACCAAAATTTTGTTAGTGGATTTGGTAGACAGAAACTGAAAGAATCCTGTAATATATGTATGCATGTATGTAGGGATGGATGGATGGATGGATGTGTCTTTGTGCCAGTGTTTACCCCACCCACCGCTTGACAACCGGAGTTGGTTTCTTTACGTCCCCGTAACAATAGCGGTTCGGCAAAATAGACTGATGTAATAAATATCAGGCTTTAAAAAAATTAATATTGGGGATCGTTTCGTTCTACTAAAACCCTTGAAGACAGTGTCCTAGCATGGCCGTAGTCCAATGACTGAAAAAAGTAAAAGCTAAAAGGTTTATAATTTTAGTTTGCCAGAAAATATAGGAAATGTAAATAATCCTTTTGGATGTACATTATGACATTTTCTTATTTTTCTTCTTTCAATTTCTTCACTAAATATTATAAAATACAGATTAGAAAAATTGATAATCCGAGGCAACAGGTGAAAACTAAATGTAATTAATAAGTACAAATAATATGAATTTCGCCCGCTGTGAGTGTAACAGACAACAGAACGTGTAACTTCATAGATTATTATTTGACTAAGTTATTAAAACGAGGTGAGATCAGAGTATTTCAATGAAAAGCAGCGAGCTAGCAGAGTCATTACTACGCCAGAAAACAATGCTTAGCGGCATTTTTTCTGACTTTACTTTCTGATTTCAAATGCTGCCGGAGGTCGACCTTGCCCTTCGTCCTTCGAGATCGATAAAATAAGTACCAGCTGAACACAGCGGTTGGTGTAATCAACTTAGCCACTCCCTCTAACTTACTGGCTTTGTGCCAAAATTTGAAATCAATAAAGTGTTTTAAAGAACTTCAATGTATAATTTTATTTAAATATATTCAAATTGCTCAAAACATGCGTACATAAGAACAGACATTTGTTACCTAAATCGATTTAATGAATTAATTTGCTATTCTCTCTCTCTCTCTCTCTCTCTCTCTCTCTCTC
>NC_068981.1:174061003-174062069 GCF_001194135.2 Octopus bimaculoides | reverse complement strand
TACAGCGTGAGGCGTTTACTTATAGTAATAGCCCTTAATATAATTAATGTGTTTATATTTAAAGAAAAATTATATACTTTGTATTAATTTTTTCCCGAATTGGTTTTTCACGCTGGCTACTTGATAAATTCTTATATAGATTTTATCCTTATATTTTATAGATAGATAGATAATGAAGAGGAGAGTGGAGATTTATTCACATCCAAAACTTATCATTAAAATGTTTTCTACAGCGTATATAACACTGGCCTACAATAAACTGAACTCTGAATAAACATTTTAAAACTGTAATACCAGTAGAGGTGATTATAAGATCAGAATTTCATTGGATTTAGAAAGTAATGCTATCACCTTTAACTGAATACCAACGCAGGATGCCTGTTTGAATCAGTTCACTTTGAAGACGTCGTGAGTGATGGACCCTTGATGAAATTGCAGTGACTGGGATGCATAATTGCACACAGAGCAATGTGCAGTCGCTGCAGTCGTAACATATATAAGTCGGAGTTATATATGCTGTAGTACGCTACGGAATACTTGCAGTGGATCTATTTTAAAACGGGGGCGCCAGTATTTTCTTAACGAAACACTAACGAAACACTTTGAAACTTGGGACACTGGTAGAATGTGTCATATAAAACTTCTTTTACTCTTAGTCTTCTTAACAAAAAAAAGGAATTCGCAAGTTATTCCATGTTAAAGTTGTCGTATTTCTGTAATTTCAACCAATCACTGACGTCTATTCAGCTGAATAGAGTTACTGCTGGGCGGCCAGAAAAATGTTATTCCATGTGCCATATTTCATCCGGTTTAATCGTAATTTATACGCATATATTGTTTATATAATAAATTACGCTGTGCGTATCTATGTGTGTAACAATTTTAGAGTTCGGATTCTAGAGTTAGGGTTAGTTTTAGGGTTAGGGTTAGGGTTACGGTTACGGTTACGGTTAACAGTCTAGTTAGGGTTAGCGTTAGGGGATTAATACGATATACACCGTTACAGCGCTAACTGTTTTCAACTGAATAGACGTCAGTGATTAGTAGAAATTATCGAAATAAGACA
>NC_068981.1:174046400-174058843 GCF_001194135.2 Octopus bimaculoides | reverse complement strand
TTTTTAATGATTTAGAATTTTGGACAAAGAATAGGAAACCATAAAAATTTATTCAGCAAAAATATCTAAAAAAAAAAAAATACTGAATTTTTCAAAATTCCTGTCTTTTAAATATTTTACTTATCCCAATTTTTTTCTCCTTTTAGTTCATAATG
This sequence comes from Octopus bimaculoides, assembly GCF_001194135.2. Taxonomy (NCBI): domain Eukaryota; kingdom Metazoa; phylum Mollusca; class Cephalopoda; order Octopoda; family Octopodidae; genus Octopus; species Octopus bimaculoides. The sequence continues at coordinate 174,058,688 of NC_068981.1, read as the reverse complement.
AAGTTCATATTAATGAGATCCAATCTGCGGTAAACCCAAGCCTTTTTTCTATAATAGCATTATTAATAAAAGCACTTCTAACTATTACATTCATGGAAAATCTACGAACAGCAACTAATATGGATACTAACTTTTTCTATAGTTTTAGTTCGTTTCTTCTTTTTGTGAGTGCGTTCGTTTGTGTGTGTGTGTGCGCGCTTTCCTCTCCTTCCCCCATAAAGACGTTTATTTTCTAACTGTAGATTCTTTTAGAATGAGGTTCGTCTATTTCAGTTGTGTGATACTAGTTTTTGAGAAAATCGTTGTGAACGATCTTTGAATGATATAAAGGATCGCTTGTTGAACAACCAGAGCACTTTAAAACTGTCTTGCAACTTATAATTAGTTTTTCAAGTAATAAGATCGGGAATTCCAGATAGGAATGGAAATTGAAATAATAAGACCGTGAATTCCAGATACATGCGTACATGCATACATGCATACATACATACATACATACATACATACATACATACATACATACATACATACTTATAAATATAAACAAACTAACATTTGTTTTTGTTTTTTTATAAGCGCTGAAATGTGTATATTGATACAAATATGATGATAATTTATTTTCGAATGCAGCTAGAACAGCAGAAGCATTAGTAAATTACCCATGGCTGTCTGTTGACAATTTTTTCCGCTTTGTAAGGGTAATTTATCAATGTTTCTGCTGTTCTAACGGCGTCACTGCATTCGAAAATAAATTATCATCTTATTTCTATACATACATACATACATCAACAGCAGCTGCCCCAAGATGTCTACGAGATACTATCTGCCCCTGAGGCATAATATAGTTGCAAAGATTATTTTACAATGCTAACCATAGGAAGGACTGCCCTGATGTATATATCAAAAGCATATCAGAACCAACAGGTATTCACACCTTTAAAAACAAGGAATACTGGTGTAGCACTTCAGTAAAAACATCAATTCAGTGCAAGCATAACAGACCTGATATTGTTCTATGAGACAGGGAACAAAAGTCATGCACTGTTGTAGAGGTCAGCAGCCCAGCATTTGTGAATGTACAACCAAAAGTCCAATGGTGAATTTATGTGGAACTAACAGATCTTGTACCCAGGCTATGGATTCTCATTTGTACCTATCATCATAGGTGCATTAAGTTATGTACCAACAAATTTGCGCAAGAACTTAATATTAAAATTTCAAAAAATGAAGGCAAACAGAAAAGATCCCTTACAAAACGCCACCAAGACTCTCCCGTACAAAGTCAAGTAACTCAGAAACAAAATCTCCTTTGCAATGAGGCGGGTGTTATTTCGGAATTTCCTTCTCCCAGAGAGATGTCTAAACAAAGTCTATGGGTCTCTCATTTCCGACCGTTGGGACGACTGTTGATTACTAAATTCATCTGTCTTGTGACAGATTTTGACATTCGTCCTGCAGTGTATTCCACGAAAACTGCCCTCCTTTCGAAATAGGCTTGGTAGGGCTGCTGGTTTAGTTACTGATGACCCGACCATACGACAAATTGTACAGGGTTAAATGTTACCAGTAACTCTAAGAGTGACCGGATATAATAATATAATGGTAGTCTCTTGTAGTCCGAGAAAGACGGTTGTGCAATTTCTTGCTGAACAACGTGCACAAGAGATTTGTTTATAATGATCAAATAAATGAATGTGATGTAGATTAGCTCACCCGCTCCATCAAATCGACGTTGCTAGAACAGATGCACGGCGGTGTGCCACACGTCATGTGTCGAAGTGATCGCAGATGAAATGTTTTGCTCAAGAAACCAAATGTTACCTCAAATCACATCCTACCATATTAAAAACAGAACTTGTTGAATAATGTGATTCTAAATGCTCTATATTTCATAGTAAAATGGATGTTCGCAGCTTGAATGCTTTTCAACATGAAAAAAGCCATTGCCAAAATGATTTACTGAAATTATTCATTATTGATGCCATGTGATGCCTTTATATGACTTTTAAGCCCAGCCAAACTTTTACACATTTTATTACATACTGCAAAACTGTGCTGGCTGGCAGGAGAAACAGGTGTCACTATATGCACTCTCTTAACGTGTCTTTTCAGACCTTCAGACACCCTTCTACATTTTGCACATGTTCTGTTGTTAATTTTAATAGCCACATTACTGCTTATCATGGGTCGATTCCTGTGAGATTTTTGATGGCTCACCAGGCCTGCACGACTCAAACACCTATCCCACAAACCACGCACACACAAAAAAGAAACACTCTCTCACTTTCTACAGGTTCCCTCCTTCTAAGCCCCTCCTAATTCTCTCATACTTCATTCTCTCCCTCCCAAACCTTGAACAACCATCATGCACTATCTTCCTCCATCCATCACCGTCTTGTGCCTCCCTCTCCCAATCACCAGCTGCAATTTTTGTCTGTATTGGAGTATTTTTAAAGCAATCCTTAAACCTTATCTACCAGCACATGCGTCGAAGCTACAAAAAACTGATTTGAGATAGCTGGCAAATACCAGTACATAGTTTTTATAATAGGTAGATTTAGGTTTTAGGTTTTAAGTTACAATTTCAGCAGGTGTAATTTTAGAGTTTAACATACATACATACATACATACATACACACATACATACATACATACATACATAAGTAAATGCATGCATGCATACATACAAACATACATAGATGGCTGGCCGCCAACACTTTTTTCTGCAACATAGGGGTAGCTTATCTTGTTCAGGCTATATTATTAGCATTATCCTGCGTTTGAGAATTTAAAAATCACTTCTTTAACTTTCTAAGACATCTCAACGGTTCTGAAAGCAAACCTCGTTTGTTTGTTTACGTTTATCGTAATTTTAATATAAATATATGCATGCATGCATACATACATACATACATACATACATACATACATACATACATACATACATAAGTAAATGTATGCATGTATACATACAAACATACATACATAGCTGGCCGCCAACACTTTTTTCTGCAAAATAGGGGTAGCTTATCTTGTTCAGGTTATATTATTAGTATTATCCTGGTTTGAGAATTTAAAAATCACTTCTTTAACTTTCTAAGACATCTCAACGCTTCTAAAAGCAAACTTCGTTTGTTTGTTTACGTTTATCGTAATTCGAACATACATACATACATACATACATACATACGTTGTAGATCTTATACCTGATGGTCTGGCAGGCAATTAGGCGGTAATTTTTTGCTCTGGTGATTTGGCTTCTTTCCAGGAGACGGGTAATGATAACTGACAGTCAGTTAGGCACATCAAACTTACTCCTGATACTCTTTTTATACATCATTATCAAATCTCGCCAATGAAAGGTGAAACTATTGAACCACTATTCTGATATAAAGACCTGGGCCTGAGGATTCCTGTTTGTCATTTTCTTTAGGACTGTTCACATAACTGTTCGCTAAATTTTCTTATTGTTTTGTTGAATATGCTTGGCTTATCCTTTTCTAGTTTTTCTATTCATACAACTTGATTATAGAACTTATCATTTCTTTCCCAAATAGACTTTCAGCAACTGTCAATTTGTTCTGATGAAGTGTCTTTTACAGAAATTAGATTGTTTACGTCGAAGCTACAAAATACTGATTTGAGATAGCTGGCAAATACTCTATTCAGTACATAGTCTTTATAATAGGTAGATTTAGATTTTAAGTTTTAAGTTATAATTTCAGCAGGTGTAATTTTAGAGTTTAAGATTTTAACTTTTATTTTTCCAAACTCTAAAGTAGCGTTACTCGGTAGAGTGTGTAGCTCGGAGCTCGGAGAGGTGCTCCAAATTGAGCCACTACTTCTCCGAATTTCGAGATCACAGCTCCGATACTTCGGACATGTGGAGAGAATGTCTCAAGAAAGAATCGCTGGACAGGTTTCACGCAAACAACCAACTGGCAAGAGAATCAGAGGTAGACCAGGAGCAAGATGGTTGGATAACATCCATGAGTTCGATTGATTTCCTTGTTTGGGGAACTAGCTGCACCAATTGGAGACAGTTGCCCCTGACAGAACTCGATTTACATAGAAATATACATACACGCATACGTATAAACATGCAAAGATACATACATACGTACAAGCATACAAATATACCTACATACGCATGTACATACATACATACATACATACATACATAAATGCGTCCATACATACATGCATACATACATACGTACATATTTCAATGTAGATGTGTGTATGCATATATGACAAACTTGCCACAGTGTATTTGGTCAAAATAATCTCTAAAACTCCAATCAAGGACAGATAAGCAAGCAAGTAGATTTTCATTAATGCGCTCATACACACAAGCCCCCTCCCACGCACACATTCATACAAACACAAGTACGTATATATATATATATATATATATATATATATATATATATATATATATATATATATATATATATATATATATGCATACTTAAACAGATATACGAGGTCTGACCAAGAAGTATCCGAACTGTTGCCATAGTAACGAAGCTAAAGCACGTAGAATGGAGTTGCTTGGCACAAACTGACTTTGAACTCTTCTGTGCGTGCGCACTAAGTTTTAATGCTCCAGCTCACTTCCGCTGTTTACAGCATCGCTTGGAAGGAAGGTGTGTAGCATGTGATCGTCGCATTGACCATGACAGAGAAAGTTGTCATGGCGATACCTGCTCAGTGGCCGACACAAAGTTATAGAAAGTGCACGGAGAAGAGTGTATGAGCCGCTCACAAGTATGCGAGTAGTTCAGACGTTTCCAAGATGGCCGAAAAATGACGATAGGGATGAACGTTCTCGGAGACCCGCAACCAGCAGAACTGAGAAAAACATTGCAGATGTGCGTGTAGCTGTGAGAGGAAATCATTGAATCACCATCCGTGAGTTATCAGAGAATGTGCAGATTAGTTACGGTTCAGTTCAATTCATTATCACTGAAGATTTGTGTATGAGACACATGTCTGCCAAGTTTATGGCAAAATTGCTTTCAGATGACCAAAAAGACACTGGAGTTTCAGTTGCACAAGATCTCCTTGTGTCGAGAGCGATGAAATCCTTTTGAAAACTTTTCGTAGGCTTCTGAGCAAGCCTCGCCAAGCTTTTGACAAAATTTGATGCCGATTCTCTGCTCAGCTCTCTCTCTGTCATGGCCAATGCGACGATCGCACGATACACACCTTCCTTCCAAGCACAGGTGTAAACAGCAGAAGTGAGCTAGAACGTAAAAACACAGCAGAATTCAAGGTCAATCTGTTCCAAGCGGCTTCACTCTGCGTGCTTCGTTACTATAACAACAGTCCAGATACTTATTGATCAAACCACGTATGCGTACATAACTACAAATATGATGTTAATCCAGTTCCAATGAAAAACTTTGTGGGTTGGAAACCGGCCCCTTCTCTAGTGGTTAGATATTTAAAAGAAAAGAAAAACAAAATAGAATATACATCGTACTAACCAGCTGGGTATAAATGTGTGTCTATGTTCTTCTATAGTAGGTTTATTTTTAATTCCTCAGCAGGCGCGGCTGTGTGGTAAAATGTTTGCTTTCCAACCACGTGGTTCTGAGTTCAGTCCCACTGTTGGGTACCTTGGACAAGTGTCTTTCACTATAGCCTCAAGCCGACCAAAGCCTTGTGAATGCATTTGGTAGACGGAAACTGAAAGAAGCTCATCGTATATATATATATATGTCTATATATATATATACACACACATACATATATGTATATATCTATGAGTGTGTATCTTTGTGTCTGTGCTTTCCCCCCACCACCGCTTGACAACCCGTGTTGGTGTGTTTACGTTCCCGTAACTTAGCGATTCGGCAAAGACAACGATAAAATAAGTACCAGACTTTAAAAAATATAAGTTCTGGAGTCGATTTGTTCGACTAAAACTCTTCAAGGCGGTACCCCAGCATGGCCACAGTCAAATGACTGAAACAAAAGATTTATCAACTAAACCGGCACCCAAACATGTATGTATGCATCCATCTATGTGTGTATATGAATGTAAGCATGTAGGTATATACGAATGTCTGTATATATATATATGCTTTATATCTGCCTTTTAGAGATATTCCGACCACGTTAAACTATAACTATTTACAAACCATTATATGCCTATAATGAAAATTATGTCTAACCCTATAACATACCCTCCCGTAATATCCTAAGCTAAACTAATCCAGTCCAACAGGACAGTAAGAACGATCAGAGACAATAACGAGAGAACGCAAATATATTTAACACAACCGAGGAGCTTCCTTCGTCAGCTACCTACCGGACATCAACGTGATTCGACGCCTTAAGACAATACCACTACATATGATGGGGATCAAAAGACCTTTAAAAATATAGTATAGTTCTACTTGAATATATACAAGCAAAATGCTTGTACGCGGACTACAAATCACATAGGTATAAATCTTAAACACGAACATATAATATGAAGTTTTCAACCGCATAGTGTGTGTGTGTGTGTGTGTGTGTGTGTGTGTGTGTGTGTGTGTGTGTGTGTGTGTGTGTGTGTGTGTGTGTGTGTGTGTGTGGGTGTGTGTGTGTGCGTGCGTGCGTGTGTGTGTGTGTGTGAGACGATCAATTAGCAGACTTTTTAGAGCGTTGGACCCGAGCTTCGAACAGTAGAAGAATCATTCTAAACAAACACTTAGCAGTGTAATTTATATCTTTGTTCGTGCGCAAAAGTTCAGTGTCGAAATACAAAGGAAATATATGTAATACGTGTAGCTCTATAAAAGCTTTGGCTGAGTAGCAATATTAGCAAAAGCTTTTAAACGGTGAAAAAACAATTTTGACTGAATATTTTTCTCGATCAGGGCTAACGTAGAACTACAAGTATACATGCTTAGCACATGCACAAAAACGGGAACGATTCAGAACATTGATTTTCCGAGATTTATGCCGAGCTGTCAAGTCCTGAATACCCAAGGAAAGTTGTGATTTTCTACTTATACTAAAATAAATGTATTGTACACCGTGTAGTTTCTTGTTTCTTGACGACGTAGAGGTAGGCTCCTTAACGAATCATTGGAGGCAATGGAAAGATATTTAATTATTTCTATGAACCAGGACTAAGATCACTTCTCCAGAAAATTGAAGTCTTGAAACAAAAATACCATTCAGAAGGGCGATTTTAGCATGTTTCCATGCTTTTGAAATGCAGAAGTATTACTGACACTGATGTGGGAGCATCTAACTCAGCTACGAGATTCAATGTATTGTGCCATTGTTTGTGAATTCTCACGATAGTACTAAACTCACTGATGCACAAGACCAACTGACTGACGTATTCTGTGATATTTCATTAAAATCAAAAATTTGCCCAACAATCAATCGACAGCTTCTGGGTATCGATACAAAAGGACCCCACCAGAGATTACAGGAAAGGTTTTAAAAGCATTAGAACTGTTTTCTACATCATATTTATGCGAACGAGCATTCTCATCATTAACGAACATCAGAACAAAGAAGCAACATCTCCTCTATCGACTGAAACTGAACTATTCGGCGCTTTGTCAAATATTCCATAACAACTGAATAAAATTTGTAAATCACATCAAAGTCAGGTGTCACATTAGCTTGGTAGCAATCATTTAATCCGTGCTTCTATTTTTTACTAGTATTGCATATTTAAATAATTTAATATATTTTCTGTGTTGAAATGACTTCCTAGGACATTTTGAAGTTAGCTATCAATATACGCGTTGCGCTCTGAGAAAATTTGGCAATTATGGTTGTGTGCAATTGCCACCATATAAACACAGCACATACTCCACACAATCACTAACCTATAAAATGATACTTATATAATCGATATCTGATATAACAACACATCCTACACGCCAACAACTCCCTCCCCACAAATTATATTCCACACAGATGCAATCAATAATATAACATTACTCAAACAGCCCATGCTCTACACAACTACTCAAATAATCACCACATCACCTATCAAAATAATACAGTTTATATTACACATATTCTTCTACACAACAATCAAAGAGAAACGCTAAAAGAATACTTAACACAACACAAGCAAATTCTGCAATAAAATAAAAACAGCTGAAGCATAGAAATATAAAAAAGGTGATGTTGTAAAAACCTCTGAAACACAGAGGGTTTACTGGTGCAATAGAAACAGTTAAACAGTTGAAAGGCGGCGAGCTGGCAGAAACGTTAGCACGCCGGGCGAAATGCTTAGCCATATTTCGTCTGCTGCTACATTCTGAGTTCAAATTCCGCCGAGGTCGACTTTGCTTTTCATCCTTTCGGGGCCGATTAAATAAAGTACCAGTTACGCACTGAGGTCGATATAATCGACTTAATCCCTTTGTCTGTCCTTGCTTGTCCCCTCTGTGTGTAGCCCCTTGTGGGCAGTAAAGAAATAAGAAACAGTTAAAAACATAATTCATAGGGTCATCAATTTTGTTGGAAAGGGAAGATTACATCGACCCCAGTATGTGACTGGTACTTATTTTATCAACCTCGAACGACAAAGTCGACCTCGGCAGAATTTGAACTCAACGTAAAGCTAGAAGAAACACCATTAAGCATTTTATTTGGCATGCTAACGATTCTACCACCATGCCACCTTAAAAAAAAAAAAAAATTTTTTTAATTAAAAAAAAAACAGGAAAATGATCTTTTCTGCTATAGGTACAAGGCCTGAAATTTTATTGGTGGGGAGGGTACATCGACCCCAGTGCTCAACTGGCACTGATTTTATTAACCTCGAAAGAGTGAAAGGTAAAAAAAAAAAATCAACCTCTGCAGAAATTGAACTCAGAATGTGAAAATGGACGAAATGCTGTTAAGCATAGTATGCTAATGACTCGGCCAATATTCCGCATTAAAAAAAAACCATGATAATGATAAACATAATTCTAACACTTCCAATGTATTTCCAGGAACACGCATTTTGGTTGGCAGAATAAGTCGAGCTTATTTTTACTGGTATTTATTTTATAGATCCTTGAAGATGAAAGGCAAGGTCCATCCTTTATAACATTTTAACTAGGAGTCAGAAAGCCGTAACGACTACCGCAAGGCATTGCGTATGGAACTCTACTGATATCCCTATCCCAGCCTTTCTCTCGCATATCCTTTCTACTCTAGGCACAAGGCTCGAAATTTTTGGAGAGTGGCCTAGTCGACCCCAGTGTTTCACTGATACTTAATTTATCGGCCCCAAAAGGATGAAAGACAAAGTCGACCTCGGCAGAATTTGAACTCAGAACATAAGGACGGACGAAATGCCGCTAAGAATTTTGCCCGGCGTGCTAAAGGTTCCGCCAGCTCGCGGCCTTTCTTCGCATAATAATAACACAGGCACAATGAAACACAGCATTAGATTGATAATTATTTTACTGACATCGAAAGGATAAAACAAAAGTCAACATCGTCGATCTTCAAATACATTTCATAAAGGAGGAAATAACTCAATGACTCAATGCAATTTGTCTCCCATTCTTTAGATTCTCCCCCTCCCCCCAGGTAATGTGCTGCTGGAAAACTACACACAGTCTGGAATCGAACAGCATGCTTCTTCGTGATCCCATAAAGACCTAAACGTGGATTTCTTGTCACCTCCCACCTCTACCAGCTGGACCCATCTAACACGTTTTGTTCCATGGTGATAAGAGCGCAGGCCTTGTCTCTGACATCCTAAGTGTTTCGCTTTGAATAATTGATCGGGTGATATTTTTGTCATTGAAATATCTGTCGCGATGCTCTCCAATCCTTAACTATGCCCCCCACTCCACCCTCCAGTCTATTGTTTTCTATCGCTACTGCTTTTCAGAACACTATCAACCCTACTGCCGCTAAACCATTTAGCCAAACTAGTCATTTGTATCCACACAAGGAACAACGCGTTCAGCTTCCACTAACTGGGCTTCTATTTACGCGTTCTTAGCTGACCGTATGGTCTGTGTCGCCTCCAAATGAAACTGTGATCATTCTGTACCAGTGCTTCTCAAACTATCTGATGTGGCGTACCGGCTTCTTTTTTTCTAGTGTGCCAGGAGACCGGTAATATTTCTTAGTAATATTAATTCATACCGGAAACAATATATATATAATGAATATAATAAAAGTAGACATTTTTTTAATCTTATATTTATTTTGTAAACAAATAATACAATATTATATAAGCATTTTATAATCTTAATTTTTACTAATGCGAAAGGTGAGCCGGCTTCTTTGTCAGTTTATCCAGTCGTGGTTCTATTGAGGACAGTGCCACGCGCAATGGAGAATGAATATCCATATTATTTCTGTACATTGTATTAATGATACTCATGGCTGAGAAGCCAGCTGATAAGTTGTTTACTGCTGTGCATAAGGTGAAATTACTGAAATTATGCTATTGTTTCTTTCTTTTCAGGAAACTCGCCGCGTACCGGCTACTGATGGCTAGTAGACCGGAACCGGTCCGCAGACCACCACTTTGAGTAGCACTGCTCTATACTACCCTTATCCACTGACCTAATAAATACCTTATCTAAATACGATTTAGATGACCCGATGTTTTTGTTTTTTGTTATCCAAGTCCCTATTGGCATATTCAAGAAATTCAATCAGTATCTATCAGACAATTGGAACTGTTTTTACACACTTTCTTTACTAACCAAATACTCCCATACAACCCCAACGTGAGTTTAGAGCTCAAGTCACGTAGCCAGCAAGTACTAACGAGTGAGGCATTCTCAAACATGCTTCTAAAGCGACTGAAGAATTCTGACTTTTTTGTTTCAGTCAGGACAACAATAAAAAAAATAGCCACTGGCCTACGCTGCTGATGCTGTCGTAGACCCCCGACTTACCATGCAGTTCAAGGAATGTCATTCATACTTTGAGGTTCAAACCTTTCCGAAACATCATAAAGAGTTTCTTAATCACACAGCCATTCTTGTACACCCACCACTCAACCACGTGCACTATTGTACATATTCTTATAGTGGTTAATTCAAAGATAAGGGGTAGTATGTGAAAGCATTTTAGACCTTTTTGGCCTGAATAAGCAGATAAAAATCGCAGCATTTCTGTTTCTTCTTTATTGTATCCATTTGAAACGTATAAGTGGTAATTGCTGAACAAATTGCTCGTAAAGATAATCATTCATTGTGTTTACGCTATTAACGAACGCTTAAATAAATGTCTTTGTCACTGAAAATAAAATGAGAAACATGAGAAGATAAACGTTTTCTAACCGTTCAGAATAGTAGAGTTGCTAAGAGTTTGAATTCTTATTGATGTTGTTACGCCTGAGGTTAGTTATATCATTCTACTTAACCTGGTCAGCCTAACTCAGAAGAAAGTAGCCAAGCATCTATTTACTCCAAGCTAGAAGTGTCTAGAGTTCAACAGTTATAGAATTCACGCTGATTTGAGAAAAAAAATGAATTTCGAAACTTTCAAAGAAAAGCGAGAGATTTGGATTTATTTATTTATTTGATGTCGTATACCTGTTGCGAATTTCAGTTTTTTTCGATGTTTTTTTTTTTTTTCAAGTTTATAAATAACACGAAACCAACAATGACGAAGCTGAATAATATAGTTCAACATCAGTTGCGTTTCAAAGAACTTCAGTTAAATTATAACCAAACTGGTATCCAAGACGATTGAACAACGCGTGCACCTATACTTGTTTAGACGGAGTGTGAGTGTGTGAGTCCTGGAAATTTTAGTCTTGTTGATACGTACCACATCTAAATCTGATTTAAATCCTATAGAGAAGGAAAGATGGGTGGAACAATTGACTATACATTCGAAAGTACGCAGAAGGAAATATACTTGGACTGATTACAAGTAGGCTTTCAGTTCTGTCCCACATGACTGGTTCATCAAAATGTTAGTTCACAAACTTCATATCTTGATGAACTTCTTTGAAAGAACATGAAAGCAATTCTTACTGTCTCCAACTACAGAATAGCATCAACCTCGCAGGAATATCTTAAATATTCCAGTTTTATAGAATATCCGCTTGTTGTCTTTGTTAGTCAAATGTATAAAAAATGTGAATTTGGAGTACTACATATAAAAAAGAAGGACCAAGTTTATACACCGTCTTCGCTTCGTAGATGACCTAAACTTACAAGCTGGAAATATCACTCAACGTCAGATCCTCTTCAGTATTATCAAGCAATTTAGCGAAGAATCTATGTTGGAAATCTTTTTTAGAAACCTCCAAATTAAAGAACGAATCTAATTCAACCTTTTTACATATAT
>NC_068981.1:174043149-174046300 GCF_001194135.2 Octopus bimaculoides | reverse complement strand
TATATATATACTTATATATACATATATATATACTTATATATATATATATAAATATAAATAATATATATATATATGTATATACATACACACATACGTGTGTGTGTGTGTGTGTGTGTGTGTGTGTGTGTGTGTGTGTGTGCGTGCGTGTTTATTTTGTTCCTTACCACTGCTAGACACCCGGTGTTGATTTCTTTATGCTACCGTAAATCGGCGATTCGACAAAAGTGACCGAGACAAAAGTGACAAAAGTGACCAGATTTTAAAAATAACAACCGGTATCGATTTGTTGTAGCTAATCCCTTCAAGACGGTGCCCCAGCATGACCGCAGTGCAAATACTGGAACATGTAAAAGGAGAAAAAAGTAAAAGATAATAACGAGACACAACGTCTCCTAGGAGGACCTAGTAAAAGCTATATTTAAATTTACACGTGGTATCAAAATAGGTAGGGATTTAAAAAGTGTATCAAAGCTACTGGAAGGAGAAGCAAATTAATGAAATAGAGCACAAAAATGAAATAGAGATAATTTTCTTAAAAGGGGTGCTACTGAAAAGCTAGATTGATATTCTTTTCTTATTTTGGCACAAGGCCAGCAAATATGAGGGGCGGAGAAGTTGATTATATCGACTGCAGTACTCAACTGGTACTTATTTTATCGATCCCACAAGGATGAAAGGCAAAGTCGACCTCGGTGGTATTTGATCTCAGAACGTAAAGACGGATTAAATGCCCCTAAACATTTTGTCCGGTAGGGTAACGATTCTGTTAATCCGCCGCCTTAAGAGACTAATTTTGGTTTCAAATTTTGGTACAAGGCGAGCAATTTCGGTGGAGGGGAATAGTCGATGACAACGACCCAGTGCTCAACAGATACTGTTACGATCAGACAAATTAATAATGTAAGAAAAAGGGGTAAACTTCTGATCGAAACAACAAAGTGTTCAAACAGGGAAGTAAATGTTCATTTATGGAGATTATGTCCAGTCTCAATGGTTTCAAGGTAGGTAGTGAACGGTCCGACCCGTATACAGCTCCGTCTCTCGTTCTGGTTCTATTCACGCCAAGCTCCCGCTGCCTTCCCCACTCCCCTTTTCAACGGGAAGAACGAGATTACCTGCCTTGCTCGTTAACAGGAAGTGAACGAGGTTACCTGCTTCGTACTATGCTAACTTCCTGTATATATATTTGGTTATCCATACCAACGTTATTTCATTTCTGCCAAACGGTCGTTGACAAACGTTTATCTCGCCACCTTCGGAAAATATAGGGTAAGTTCTCACCCGTCATTATATTATAGGTATACATAACAATACTCACTTTATCGACCCTGAAAGAGGATGAAGGGTAAAGTCGAGCTCAGCGGAATTTGAACGTAAGGACGGACGAAATGCCGCTAAGCATTTCGCGCGGCGTCATTACAATTCTGTCAGTTCGCTGTCTTGCAGAGTTGGAATAATATTAAAAACTGAAAGCAAGGCTAAAACTAAGAAGATGTGTATAACATAAGCTATCGGAGTCATAAAATTCATCTTCAAGATAATAAATTGACTATGCGCATGTATATAAATAGAGAGAGTTGGGGAAGGACTATTCACGACATTCTGACCTCACCATCCTAAAAATAGATCTAGATAAGATATGCCTATCCGCGCACAACGAAGAAGGGCTAAATACAAATAGAGAGTTATTACGAAAGGTACCAAAAGATACTGGTTACTTTAATAAGGTGACTATATGAAAACAATGAAACACAAGCTAATAGATAATTTAAACTGAAAAATAAAATATTTATATGATGAGAAAGTAAAAAGCGGAAAATATTTTTAAAAAGAAAATAGGATAAAATGAAAATGGAATTCGAAAGTAAAAACAAAATGGTAAAAATAAGCTTCCACTGGTCAGTGTCCTACACGATTCGTCTGAAAATTAAATACTGATACAATAGACTAACATGAACAGCAGACTATGCAGTCAAAATAGATAAAACAACTGTCCATAACTTTTCTAGCTGTCCAGACTTTACAAAGCCTTATCCGCCGACACCTCGATATAAAAATCGTTTAGTGTTACAAGCGTGTACCAAACTCGGAACGTGACTATGGCCTGGTTACAATAATTTGGGTCACAATGATATTAAAGCAAATCAGTTAGACTGACATGAAAATTTATGTACTCACATAGGCATTTCTATCTCTTTTAATCAAAGCCATCACATGAAAAGAATTGAAAAGTACAAAAACAATGCAAGAACCTCAAAAGAGAAATACGCAAGATGTGGGTTATCACAATAAAAATGTTTCTAATAAAATTCGCTGTATATGGCATGATGAAGAATATGAACAAAAATAAGCGCCAGGGCTTCTAGACAATCCAAAAACTAACTATGCTAACGGCAACCCAGATCTTATGGAAAACGATCTCAATTTAAAAACAAAATTTTACACAGTTTACTTTCCCCCATTGTTATAAAATAAGCGACACAATAACGGACCAATAAAATAAACGCAATAATGCGGCGAGCGGGAAGAAACGTTAGCACACCGGGTGCAATGCCTTGCGGTATAACGGCTCTGTGAATTATTGTGAAGATGTTGTGAAAACTGTGTGAATTACTGTAAGTTGTCTGTGAATAATTGTGATTTTTGTGGAATTATTACGGTTACGTTTCACGCAAGCCGCTGCAATTTTTCCCAGCTATGGCAAGTGGTAGTGTCTCCAGTATGGAGAGCTACGCCAAAGCCACTGCGGTGAGGAAGCCAGTGCCGCTAGAAACCAAGTTAATCAAGTTTGAATATGGAGGAGATGACCAGAAGCAGGAATTTAATAGAAGTAGAGGGAGACTCATACAAATTGTCCCCCCAAAAGAGACTAAGGAAGACAAAATTCTGAGGACAGTTGTGTATCGTACACAGGCGGTCAAAACTTGTAAAATTGAAATGGTGACAGAAGAGGAAATCGAAGAGTGCCTGGGTGAAATTGTGAATGAAGCCACGTACATCAGCAGAGGAAGAAAGTTCAGTACGATAGAGGTGAGGTTCGCCACTATAGAAAAGGCAACCAAGCATGCGACCAACATTTTAAGAAACACAAAAATAGCACTACCACCAAGTTATAGAGGAAGAAGAAGTGTGAGAATACGTATTCCAAGAG
>NC_068981.1:174039033-174042681 GCF_001194135.2 Octopus bimaculoides | reverse complement strand
GAGAAAACAAAGGAGAAGAACGAAAATGGAGCTACTAACCCTAAAAAACGAAAGAAAAATAAGTCAAAGGAACGGACAACAGAAAACAAAAAAGAGATAGAAAAGCCAGAAACTACTAATGTACAAGAAGAGGAGGAGAGAACGGATAAAGATGTCAAATACAAGGGGGTTTTGATAAAGTACGAGAAGAGCGAGCAGATGGAGAGAAAATCGCGAAGGTGGAGGAAATAATAAGAGTGAAGATGCCGGAGAAATGTGCTGAGAAATGCATTTTGATACACGAGGAAAACTACTGGGAGTACATAAAAGAACTTGGTGAAAATATAACAACGATAAGGGTTTGGTTGGTGGAGACACCAACCCCTAGAACTGATTATTTGCAGTTGATAAGGACACAAGTAACTGATAAATGGGAGAAAATTAACGCGAGTGTTTCAATTTCTTGAGTTATAAAACCGTTAAAATGTCTACATGATGTTTAAGTAAAAGTGGAAAAACTGGATGAATGTAACCACCCGACTTCGGGGATCGAGTGGACATTGCGCCTTATTTTTTCATTCTTGCATATTATCATGTTATTTTAATTTTTCTTCTACTATTATCATTCGCTTTTGTAATTTTTAGTTCCCCGATTTTATGTTTGTTGCGTTTTGTACTGTCTTTATGTTTTGTGATGTCCTATAAAAACTCTTTGTATAGCCTTTTTTGAGTAATAAAGAAATCGGTATTTCGTCTGTCTTTATGTTCTGAGTTCAAATTCCGCCGAGATCGACTTTGCCTTTCATCGTCGATAAATTAAGTACCAGTTGCGTACTGGGTCGATGTAATCGACTAGCCTCCCCTCCCCAAAAATTTCTGGCCTTGTGCCTAGAGTAGAAAAGAATAAAATAACACAACTTACGCAATATATTTTCTGCAAAAAACAAAGGAAACTCTAAGATAAACATCAAAAACAAAAACATAAAAAGAAAGAAACCTCACAGCAAACCAAATTAGATGTAAGAAATAGAACGCCTTCGCAGTCCCAAAATACAATGATGCACAAAGAGAAACGCCAATGACAATATTCTTTTCTACTTTAAGCACAAGGCTTGAAATTTGGGAGGAGGTAAGTCATTTACATCGACCCGAGCGCGTAACTGGTGCTTATTTAATCGATCCCGATAGGATGAAAGGTAAAGTCGGCTCCAGCAGAATCTGAACTCCGAACGTAAAACCGGAAGAAATATCACTAAGCATTTTGTCCGGTGTGCTAACAATTCAGCCAGCTAGCCGTCTTAATAATAATCCTTTCTACTAATGGCACAAGGCCTGAAATTTTAGGGAGTGGGGAAGTCGATTACCTCGATTTGCCACTCAGTCAATGGTAGACGAAGTGTTACAAGGACAAACGGTGGTACTTTGGACAGAAAAAAAACCCTGGGAAACAACAACAAAAAGGTATAGAAAAGGTATGAAATAAGACGCTCTAAGCAAGGAAACACACTGATACAGGATTACCCTGACTACCAAGAGCCTTCTCCCAAGTATGTTCGCTAATCTTTAGGAGCATGTTCAGAGTAGGCCCATTTCCGTGAACCACTCTCGCCATTTTCATCCACCTTTCAGTAAAATTCATTGGAAGATAACACCTCCCTTTCCAGATAAGCATAATTCTAGACATTTGAGCAAACCTATCCGGCTTGTCCGGTAATGGTGATGTTATTGATAGCCATAATGTTGCTGTTAGTGGTGATGGTAGTGGTGTTGATGTTGTAAGTGATGTGGTTGCTGGTAGTGGCGCTGATATTGCTATTGGTGGTAGGTGGAGCTGTTGGTTTTGGTTCTGTTGCTGGTGATAGTGGTGGTGTTGTTGTTTTTGTAGTCGGTGGTAGTGGAGTTGCTATCGGCGGCGGTGGTGTAACTATTGTTGGATATTGTGTTACTGTTAGTTGTAGGTGGTATTGTTATGGTTACAGTTGTTGATTTTGTTTCTTTTGATTGTTGTTTACTTGTTTTCCTGTTGTTGCGTTTGTGTAAATGATGTAGGCGTGGCTACAGATTTTAGTCATGATATTGATTTCAAAATTCAGAACAAGGCCAGCAATTCCGAGGGAGTAGGTAAGTCGATTACATCGACCCAACTGATCAACTAGTACTTATCTTATCGACCTGGAAATGATGAAAGGTAAAATCGACCTGGAAATGATGAAAGGTAAAATCGACCTCGAAATGATGAAAGGCAAAATCGACCTCGAAATAATGAAAGGCAAAATCGACCTCGGCGGAATTTGAACTCAGAACGTAACGGCAGACGAAATATCGCTAAGCATTTCGCCTGGCGCGCAAACGTTTCTTATTTCCTTATTGCCCACAAGGGGCGAAACATAGAGGGGACAAACAAGGACAGACAAAGGGATTAAGTCGATTACATCGACCTCAGTGCGTAACTGGTACTTAATTTATTGACCCCGAGAGGATGACAGGCAAAGTCGACCTCGGCGGAATTTGAACTCAGAACGTTTCTGCCAGTTCGCCGCTTTAGTCATAATGCTAATCCTTTCTGTTAAAGGCACAAGGCCTGAAATTTGGAGGTGGGTGAAGGGCTAGTCGATTACATCGACTCCGGTGTCCAACTGGGGCTTATTTTATCGACCCTGAAAGGATGAAAGGCAAAGTTGACCTCGGCAGAATTTGAACTCAGAACGTAAAATAATATTGACAATTTATACGAAAGTCATAGGCCACAAATTCACAGAAAAAATATAGTGGAGCGAATGTACTCCAGTAACTGGGAGATACTCTTATTTATTTACTCCAAGAAAATTTGAAAGGTAAAGTTGACTGACGTTTGCGACACGTGATCTCAGAACTTAGAAACAAGTCGCAAAATACTATGAAGTCTTTTGTGCGCTTGACCTGTATTTTATTTGGTGTCAATTCAGCGTGTGGTCTCCTTGGCCATTTACAGTCTACTGCACTGTCCAACCCTAACCCTAACCCTTAACCCAAATCAGAACATTTCACAGCGTAGACTACAGACACTGCAGTTGACGAGAAACTAAATAAGCTCAGTGTATAAAAGAACTAGCACTGCTCCAATTAATTCGAACTCCGAGTCATTTATCCAGCTCAGGGCCTACGGTTTGAACAATGTCAAGAGGAAAAATCCAAATCAAGCTGATTTGGATTTACTACCTGTCTCTCTCTTTCTCTCTCTCTCTTTTTCTTTCTTTCTTTCTCTTTCTCTCTCTCTCTCTCTCTCTCTCCCTCTGTGGTAAGAAGCTTGCTTCCCAATCACATGGTCCTCCTCTGCGTAACACCTTGGCCAAGTGACTTATACTATAACCTCGGGCCAACCAAAGCCTTGTGAATCAATTTGGTAGATGGAAACTGAAAGAAGCTTGTCGTATAGGTGTGTGTGTGTGTCTCTCTCTTTGTCTTGCACCATCGGTTGACAACTGGTGTTAGTTTGTTTACGTCCCCGTAAGATAGCTGGGACGTAAACAAACCAATAACCCGATAGAATAAGTACTAGGCCTTAAAAATGTCTCTTTTTTAACTTAAACCCTTTAAGGCGCTGCCCCAGCATGGCCGCAGTCAAATGACTGAAACAAAGGAAAGTATATATATATATATATATATATATATATATATATATATATATAT
>NC_068981.1:174037042-174037375 GCF_001194135.2 Octopus bimaculoides | reverse complement strand
ACACCCCACCCCACCTCCGAAATACTATGCTCGATCCATCTCTCTAATCAGTGCACTATGCATGTGTGTATATATGTGCGTATACATCTATATATATATACATATACATACACACACACATTATATATATACATAGAAATATATATATATACACATGCATATATAATATATACTTATGCATATGCACACACACACATATATGTGTATACATATATATATATATACATACGTACACATATATATATATATACACACATTTATACATATATATGTGTGTGTATATATATATATATACACACACACACACACATATGTACATTTATACATATATAT
>NC_068981.1:174033262-174037023 GCF_001194135.2 Octopus bimaculoides | reverse complement strand
TATATATATATATATATATATATATATATATATATATATTCACACACACACACATATATATACGTTTATACATATGTGTTTATATATATATTATATATATATGTATATATATATTTACATACGCACGCGCTCGCACACACACACACACAACGATGGGGACACCCAAGAAGGACCTCATGATCTAAAAATATTCCAGTACCAGGAAGTAGTACAGAATTGAATGAATGCAGAAGGTTATTCTCGTAGCGAAATGTACTATATACAAGCTCACAAACAACTATAGCTACTTCTCATAAAATAACCTTGTGCTCTCCCTCCCTCTCTCTCTCCCTCTCTCTCCCTCTCTCTCTCTCTGTCCCTCCCTCTCTCTCTCTCTCTCTCTCTGTTTGAATAATAACGGGCTGGTAGGTAAATACTACGGCTGACATCGACTCTAATCGGCGATGACTCTGCCGTTGTGGTGCTAATAATAACGATGGTTTCTAACACAAGCACAGGGCCACATATATAGACCAGCAGGAGAATAAGACTATTTAACCCATTTTTATGTTTTTATTTATTTATTTATGCGCCCTTTCAAAGCCTAGCCAGGCTCATGGGCCCGGTTTCCCGGTTTCTGTGGCGTATGTGTTCCCCTCAGTTGGATGGGACGCCAGTCCATCGCAGCGTTACTCAAGAAACAGGAAGTAAGAGTGAGAGAAAGTTGGGGCGAAAGAGTACAACAGGGGTCGCCACCACACCCTGCCGGAGCCTCGTGGCGCTTTAGGTGTTTTCGCTCAATAAACACACACAACGCCCGGTCTGGGAATTGAAACCGCGATCCTACGACCGCGAGTACTCTGCCCTAACCACTGGGCCATTGCGCCTCCCATTGCCAGCTACTTATTTTATCGACACAGCCGTGATGAATACCAGGTCGACTCTGGCCAAATTTTAAACCCAAACGAATAGGGAATGGACATAACTAAATAGCACAGACAGGATTTCTGCGAGTAATTTTACCAGGGATGCAAGGTTTCTTTCGGGGTTCACCTTCCCAAAATACGAGCCTTCAATATCCGTAATTTTTCTTTATATCCCGGGAAAGCTTCGGACCTACTACCACCACGAAGTCAGAACACCTGATTGTAAGATATTTTGCCCAACGCTCTTCTGTGTCCACTGTTTTACCAGCTTAGATCCTTGCCAAACCATTAGTTCATAGGGCCGGTTTCTCGGATCAGAAGATTATTCATTTTTGCCAGCTGAGTGATCTGGAGCAACGTGAAATATATAATATATAATGAACTTGTTGTATACAATGCTCAGGTGCATAACTAGAAAAAAATTTCTTTTGACAAAAAAAAAAAGAACACAACGCATCGCCCGCTCCAGGAATCGAAACCACAATACTACGACTACAAATGCAACCCCCCTTACCACTAAGCTACGCACGTAGCTTAGTGGCTATGGTATTCGGCTCACGATCATAAGGTTGCGAGTTCGATTCCCGGCGGTGTGTTATGTCCTTGAGCAAGATAATTTATTTCTCATTCTTCCAGTCCACTGACAAAAATGAGTAGTACCTGTATTTCAAAGGGCCAGATTTGTCACACTGTGTCACGCTGAATCTCCTTGAGAACTAGGGAGTTCTCAGCCATTTGTACGTTAATTTCACAAGCAGGGTGTTCGGTTGATCGTATCAACTGGAATACTCGTTTTCGTAACCGACGGGGAGATAAGACAACCTTAGAACTTAATGTCGATAAAAAGTAAGGAATTTGGGTAATGGATATAAGCAACTGCCAATTATTTTCTTGACTCTTAAAGAATAAAAAAAGGAAGTCGACCGCGATGGGATTTGAACCCAGAAAGGGGTGTAACTAAACACTGTAAAGTAGAGAGTGTGAAAGAAATATTATCGGGGACCACAGAGTTTGTTTTTCGCTGAGGGTTTTTTCTTTTTTAATTCTCCCAGTACTTCCCTTCCGTAAATGCTAATCTTCAATATAGGCAAACATTTTGTGAGACTCCAGGAAAAACTCAGATTTAGATGCGACCCCTGCATCATCACCGCCCCCACCACCCTTCTCATAAACTAGTCATGGGCAAAGTGCAGCCCGCAAGACTTTCTGAACTGGACGCCTAACTAGTGCGGTATTTTGTCTGTCTGTACGTTCTGAGTTCAAATTCCGTCGAGGCTGACTTTGTCATTTATCCTTTCGGGGTCGACAAAATAGGTACCAGTTGAGCATTGGGGGGGGGGTCAGTGTAATCGACTCAACTACTCCTGAGTAAGAGTATAAAAACTGCACCCTTCTGCCAAGCCATGTCGAGCCAGTGTGTTAGAGTGGACTCATCAAACCAGTATGATCTCAGGCTCGAGTTCACGTCTTCCTCATCAAACCATGGTTGATGGAGAAAACATGTTGTGGCTTTCGTCCAGCTGTGGACTGAACCTAGTAAATCCAATTCAATCCAAATCGGCCTCAGTACATGACTGGTACTTAATTTAATTGACCCCAGGAGAATGAAAGGCAAAGTTAAGTGTGCTAGTATTTAAACGTAAAGAGTCGTAAGTGAATAACTGCAAACATTGTTCGATGTTCTAACGATGCTACCAACCAATTAACGTTGATTAACTTAATTAGTACGATTTTTAAAAGACTGTGGAAGGACAATAGACAAAGTTGACCTCAGAGGGATTTGAGCTCAGAATGTAGAGAGGTGAATAAATATCGACTTTCCGTACTTGTATACAGGCTGATCGGGCAAATTGACAACCGACTGGCTGATTTGTTAATTAAGTGATAAAGAGATAACGACCCAACTCACATGTACACACATACGTTCACTTACGCACACACACAAACACGTGCACAACACACACACACTCACACGCATGCACACATACATTTGTGCATATAACACCTGCATATAAACAAACACGTTTACGTACATATACGTACATACACACACAATCACACACACATGCGTGTAACATTAAAAAAAACACCTACATATAAGCACACATTTACGCACATACATACATTCGTACGCATAAACATATAAACTTACACACACACACACACACACACTCGCGCGCGCTCTCATCCATACATGTACAATCACAAGCTGAATCACCACACACACAAACACACACACTCATACATAGACACATACATACAAACATGGTGTCCGGTAAATTTATTACACACATACACTGTACCGTATCCTTCACACAACCTATCCTGTTAACTACTCTCAATACACTCACACACATACGCGTTCACTCGCATGTGCATTTATATATGAAGTGGGGTGGGGTATCACTGGACGCCTCACACACGGGACAGCACAGAGGCACACGTGCACCCACGGACACATTTACAAGCACACTGCACTATAACAGGCGCGGCTGTGTGATAAGAAGCTGGCTTCCCAACCACACGGTTCCGAGTTCAGTCCCACTGCGTGACACCTTGGGCAAGTGCCTTCTACTCTAGCCTCGAGCTGACCAAAACCTTGAGTGAATTTTGTAGACGGAAACTGGAAGAAGCTCGTCGTGTGTGTTATTTCTTTACTACCCACAACGGGCTACACACAGAGGGGACAAACAAAGACAGACAAACGGATTAAGTCGATTATATCGACCCCAGTGCGTAACTGGTACTTATTTAATCGACCCCGAAAGGATGAAAGGGAAAGTCAACCTCGGCGGAATTTGAACTCAGAACGTAGCGGCAGACGAAATACCGCTAAGCATTTCGCCCGGCATGCTA
>NC_068981.1:174026468-174032946 GCF_001194135.2 Octopus bimaculoides | reverse complement strand
CCCCACCACTGCTTGACAACCGGTGTTCGTGAGTTTATGTCCCTGTGACCTAGCGATTCGTCAAAGAAACCGATAGAATTATTACTAGGCTTAAGAAATAAGTTCCGCGGTCGATTTGTTCGACTAAAACTCTTTAAGGCGGTGCCCCGCCCCAGCAAGGTTGTTGTCAAATGACTGAAGCAAGTGAAAAGAAAAGAAAAATAAAAGAAAGATACATGCAGACATATACCAATACATCACTCAACACACACACACACACACACACACACGTCTTAGCAAATGAAAGGGAGAACCACTACGTGGTCACTCGACCTACTAGAAATAGCAGCCATGTCTCGTTCAAATTACATCCTACCGTCGTTAACAATGAAAGACATAGATCTAGATAGCCTGAAATAAATACGGGGATAGTCTCAGTTAGACTGCTCATACCGAAATAAACATTAGGAGCGATATTTCACCTGACGCGTCAAATCCACGCAGGCGAAGAAAAAAAGGTTACATAAAACAATGTTGTCTCTGATATACAAAAAGAAAAGAAGAAAAAAAGATAAAAAGCAACAGGATAGTCTTTGATCATGGGTCGGCTCGATCATGGTTAAACAACTGCAAAAACAACCCACGCACTCAAATACAAACAAATGCACATGCATGTAAACACAGTTACCGTATACATCAACGAGGCCCTGTCTCTACGAAGCCGCTTGATTTGCTAGAAATAGCAGCTATGTCTCACTCAAATCACACATGACGTTAAAAAAAGCAGGACACAGACAATGTAGTTCTAAACACACACACACACGCATATATATATATATATATATATATATATATATATATATATATATATATATATATATATATATATACACACACATATATGTAGATAGATAGATTGATAGATAGATAGATAGATAGATAGATAGATAGATAGATAGATATTATGCATTATATATGTGTGTATTACTGTGTGTATGTGTGTACGAGTTTGTGTATTGTATGTATGTATGTATATATATATATATTATACATATGCTATGTATGACTAAAGGCAGGGTAGTCATGCCTGTAATGACGTTTTTGATAGGGTGTGTCCGCTTAGAGCTGACCTGGGGCTGAATAACAGCACCAAACAACAAACGTATGCTTAGAAACAACATATCACACACACACACACACACACACACACATGCAGACACAAAAAATGTAAACACAGATCTTACTACTGGGCTTATCAAGTGAACTATTAACTCACCCGCACACATTTACACACGCACACATACACACACCACGTATACATATACACAGATAGAAATACACACACATACAACAGTGTGTCTCTATCTATATCTACCTAAAGACGGCAGAAATACACTACATTACACTTCACTGCTAAACTATACAATACTACATAAGACCTTCTGAGAGATCGCTCGATAACAGCCAAATCCTCGTACTGCATCTTACGGCCTAAAATAAGCAAATGATACGTTACATGGTTTAGTTAAGATAAGACAGACAGCTAAAAGATGAACTACCTTTCGTCATAGGTCAAGGGTCGTCTGGGGTTTGGACAGCAAAGCGTAAATACACCGCATAATTCAAACAAATCACGGTTTATATATAATGTACATGTATTTGTTTGCTTGTACTTGTGTGTGTGTATGTGTTTGTATGTGTGTGTGTACGTGCGTGTATGCATATATGTATCTGTGAGTATAAGCAGCTATGCATCTGTGTTTACAAGCATCTATGTATCGATGCATATATGTATGTGTGTGTGTGTGCGTGCGTGTCTGTATATGTATGTGTTTATGTGTGTATATGTGTATGCATCGTATGTCTGTTTGTATGTATATATCAGTGTGTGTGTGTGTGTGTGTGTGTGTGTTCGGAAAGAAGAGAGAAAATGAAATCATAGAACGAACAAAACAACAAAAAAGATACTGTAAATCTAAAACATCGATGACGTTATGTGATGTAATGTGAAAATCGGATTTTTAAGTGAAAACTGTAAAAAGGCAAGTAATACTAGCCATACGTACCTTAGTTTCTTTCTCTCTCTCTCTCTCTCTCTCTCTAATCGGATAATACAACGGCATAAATGATATACGAAGCAGTGGAGAGGACAGAGTAGTTTTTAGTTATTCCCGGTGTAAGATTCACTGCAGCGTGACTGATTGTCATTAGTCGGTTGAACAACGGTTACGATAAAACAACAATAACAACAACAATCCAACACCATCGCCATCAGCGGGATTTTTGACGATTGACGGATGACCGCCACAGCTCCGCTTGTCAACACTAGCAGCTACAGCAGTAGCAGCAACAGTAGCAGCAGCGGTGGCAGCAGTGGTGGTAACAGCAACTGCAAATAACAGCAGCAACAGTAGCAGCAAGAACAGCAGCATCCGTTGAAGCGGTAACAGTAACACACGACAGCAATAAACAGTAATAACAATAATATCTGCAGTAGATATAGAGTAGCAGTAGCAGCAGCAGCAACAATTTAGGTGTATGATAGGACCGACAGCAGCAGTACGAGTAGCACCAGCTGCGTTGAATATTAGCAGCAGTAAATCTGTCTTTAAGCACACAGCAACACCAACAATGTGTGTGTGTGGTGGTAGTAGTATCTATAATATCGTCGGAGAGCCTCTACTAATTGCTAGAAATCGCAGCCAAATTTCCTTTAAGCTATATACTTCTGTCTTTAAAGAAAGAAAAAATGAAGGTGGTGGGGTGTTACTTTAGATAATGTGGCCCTTGGTGCAGCATGCTAGAGGATTTGGCGACGGACACGATGGACAGGGATAGAACATCTTTGAGACTATAAGTCGGTTCTATCATAAATCATAACACACCGACGGAGTGGGAGTCGTTAAATAAACAGCGACAGTAATAACAATAACAACAACAGAAGCGAAGCGAATAGCGAAGGACATTGAAACAACCAGCCGAACTGCAGACGAGTTTGCATATTTATTTAAATACCGAGTCTCAACTTCTAAAGGTCCCAGGTCTACCGAGCTGTAAATTAGACACCATAAAATGGAAGGGTGACCTCTGTAACAAGCGACAGCGGTGTAAAGGTGTCGAATGTTTCAGTTTCTTGTGTCGACTTGAGGATATTATAGAAGCGTCAGTAATTGCTTTAATTTAGACTCGGCGCTAGAAATTTTTAGAAGGGTGGGTTAGGCGATAACATCGGCTCAGTACTTGACCGGAACTTTATTTTATCGACCCTGGAGGGATGAAAAGTAAGATTGACCTCGGCGGGATTTGAAGCTGAATGTAAAGAGGTGAAAGAAATGCCGCAAAGCAGCTGTAGAGTTCTTTTGTCGCCATTTCGATGTAGGTGCGAAAACTCGAAAATGAAAGTGACAGTAGCGAAAAGAAAGAAAAAAAAAAGGAAACGAAACCGGGAAGAGAAATAACACAGAAATTAATGGGCCTTTTGTGGTAGCGTCATTTGCTAGAAATAATAGCAAAATCTTTCTCCAGTTGCACCTTGCTCTCTTAGAAAAGAATGTGTTAAATGATATCGATCTGGGATCATTGCGGCGAGAAAGAAGCTGGGATGGACATAACTGGAACACCTTTTCATGTCTGTCTGCATATTTGGAGTTGACCTGGGGTTACATAACAACAACAACAACAATAACAGATACCACATAATAGTTGCCCATAGCAGATACAAACAAGATCAACAATAAACTTATCACCATTAGGAGGCGGGGCAGGACACAAGACCAGTTCTTAGACAAAGCAACAACATAATACCTGCAGCATTAGCAGCAAGATATCTCTTCGTGGTCGCTTGACCTGCATTCCTGCCGTGACCATTCCATCTTTTTCCAGTGGACAGAGATCCCAAGACCACATTATTTCATCTCACGCAAGCTTTATTTTTTTGTTTGTTTGTTTGTTTTTTAACCAATACGTTAGAGTGTGATTTAGGTGAGCTTTAACTACTCTTTCTAGCAGATCGAAATATCACGTGAAAGCGCCTTCGTTAGTATGTTTGGAATTCGGTCGACGGAAACAGTGCAGAATCCCGTTGTGTGTGTGTGTGTGTGTGTGTGTGTGTGTGTGTGTGTGTCGCCAATGTATATCAGCAAAGGATATAAACAACATCGAGAAACCGAAAAGCGGTGACCTTCTTTGTCACTTACTGCATCAAGCTGCAATCAGGCGATGATTGACCCAGCCTGTAAACAACGACGTTGTTCAAAAACTCCAATATATAATGTAATCGTTTCAAAGTTTAGAACACGGCCAGTAATTTTAGAGGAAGGGCTAAGTCGATTACATCAATTCCAGTACATGACTGGTACTTTATTTCGTCTACCTAGAAAAAATGAAAGGCGAAGTTGACCTCGGCGGTATTTGAACTCAACGTAAAGAGCCAGAAGAAATGTCGCAGAGTTTTTTCTTCTCTTTTTTCCGGTGCGCTAACGATTCTGCCAAGTTACCGCCTTAAGGATAATAATTCTTTCTACGATAGGCACAAGACCTGAAATATAACTAAGATAGACTGAAAGACAGTGGTTATAGACGCAACAGGAATTCATTTGATCATTGGTGTTTACTCATTCAAAGCTCACCCGAAGTTGAGTAACTACAGCTTGAAAGATAGCGCTGAGTCAAAATTCGGCGACACTACGTAGTCGCTAGACTTGCTAGACATAGCAACCAAATCTCCTTTAAGTTACATCCAACCGTGTTAAAAAGAGAGGGCATTTTATTATATAATGTAGTTATAGGTAAGGTGCTGTCCAATGACAAAGCGTAGGGTGTGCGAACTGTACAAGGTGGTCACTTTTTTCAGGTGGAGAGGAACAATATACATTGCAAGCATGTTACGTGTAAGGAAGCGGCCGGCTAATATAGTTCCTTCAAGGGCGGTCAAAGCCCACGCTGAGCCATTAGTGCAGTCGTAAAGTATGGGCGCACTGGACAATTGCCCCTGGGGTTGGAGTCCCACGGATCTAGAGCTCAAATGATAATCTATGCAGGCTGTGTCTATGTAAATAGAGACCTCAGTACACTGCATAGTCCGGGGGCTTATAATGTTATTAAGACGTCTCGGCATTGATACACTGTGCGTGAAAAGATGAGATATTCAGAGTGACGTTTTCGATTGTAGTTCTGCCTGATCAGGGCTGACCTAGAGGTAAGCAATAATTCTTTCTAATTTGGGTACAAAGCCAGCAAGTCGATTACATTGACTTCAGTATTTCATTAGTACTGGTATTTCATCGACCCCGAAAGGATAAAAGGCAAAGTTGACCTGGGCGGGATTTGAACTGAGAACGTAAAGAACCGGAAGCAATTTCGCTATGCATTTTGACCGACACGCTAACGATTCTGCTAGCCTTCTAAACAATGATAACATCAACTACGCCAAGAAAATAATAATAATAATAATAATAATAATAATAATAATAATAATAAATATTTTGGAATCAATGAATTAGATACGATACAACACACACAAATGAAAGAGAAAATAAAAAATAGAATACTATAGATGAGTTAGATTAATACTGAAAACAGAGCTCAATGCGAAAAACAAGATAATAGGTATCAACACTTTAGCTGTCCCAGTTATAAGTTACAGCTACCATATCCTTAACTGGACACTAAATAAACTAATCAAAATAGACACGAAAACAAGAAAAATAATGACAGGATTTAGGATGCACCACCCAAAATCTGACATAGAAAGGTTATATATACAACGTATAGAAGGTGGTAGAGGCCTTATACAGCTAGAAAACTATTACAAAAAAAACACCATAGGACTGCAAAAATACCTACTTCAGGAGCAAGGAAAACTAATACAAATAGTCACAAAACACGAGCAAAACAAAAAAACTGTTTTCAGCCTTTAAGGAAGCTGACAAATACAAACAAGAAGTCATACGACCTAACAACTATGAAGAAAATGAAGAAACAACAAAAGCTGTAAAACAAATAAAATCCAAATTAAAACTAGAACAGCAACGGATCATGATAAAATGATGGCAAGAAAAGCCCCTTCATGGCAAATACTGGGCTAAAGTAATGCAAAAGAAACAGACAAAGCAAAATCCAAGCAATAGCTGAGAAGGTCAGGACTCAAAGCACGGGCTGAAGGATTTTTAATTGCAGCACAAGACCAAAGCCTTCCCACCAGAAATTACCAAAAACATATAACGAAAAGAAACCTAACAAGTAACTGCAGAATATGTGGAGATGGACAAGAAACAATAAATCATATTGTCTCTGGCTGCCCAGTCTGGCTAAGAAGGAATATATTCACAGACACGACAGAGTTGGGACCCACATACACTGGAAGCTATACCAACACTATGGAATAACAACAGAAAAAAGATGGTATAGGTACACGCCAGAAAAGGTCACAGAAAATGAGAAAGCAACACTACTATGGGATATGCCAATACGCACAGATAGAGAAATTAAGGCCAATAGG
>NC_068981.1:174024159-174025931 GCF_001194135.2 Octopus bimaculoides | reverse complement strand
GATTCCAAAATATTTATTATTATTATTATTATTATTATTATTATTATTATATATACCATACAGAAAATAGCACTACTAGGCACTGCACACATCCTACGTAAAACACTTTCAATACAATAACCGTAAGAGCATCACAACAATCCACAGCACATACCCAAGGCACACAGAGCTGCGCTCGGTAGTGCAGTGAAAGCACGTGAAAAAAATAAGACTACTGAATAATAATAATAATAATAATAATAATAGATATAAACGACAGTGAACGAACGTTAACAACCAAAACAGTTTCTAAAATGGGTAGAAAGACCAAAAAGTGCTGAAGAGTGGAGAGAAGAATCGGTTCGATCGATGCTTGACTGATTCCTATTTCAAGGACCCCGAGAAGACGAGATGTAAAGTTGGACCTGACAGGATTTTAACTGAGTGCTAGTTACCGTTATTGATGTTGTTCAGCTCCAAATCAACCTCAACAGAAAAACCCATTCAGGACTACATTATCCAATGTGTACTTCCTCTTTCTTTTAAGACAGTAGAGTTGTATTTTATGTAAGTTTAGCTGTTGATTCTAACATGTCGAGAGACCATGTAGAAGTTTCCTCGTTTGTTCGCTCCATTATCTCCTTCCTATGTATTTAAAATACCCCTCTTAATCAATCTCTCGTAACACTCCGTCCTCACATAACTGTTCGTTTTTCACTCTCCTCTTTGCTTCAAACTCTCCTCTGTACATAATAAGCCATTTCACCGTCTATAACTACTCCATTACCTTTCCTTTAATAACGGTAACTCAGAGGAAGACGTATAATCGATTATATTGGCATTAAACACTTAATAGGTACTGATTTTATTGACAACCCACTTCCACTCCAGAAGTATGAAGAACAAAGAAGTCAAACTTGGCCTGTTTTGAACTCAGAACGTAAAAGGAAGAAAGATCGATAAAAAGAAAATTAGGCTGGGGGTTTTTTGTATTTTTTTTTTTTTCTGGGGTTTTTTTGTGGAGAGGGTGTGTTTTTCATCCTGCACCCAACCGAGCCTGTGACACCACCACCCTTCCGAAACAACAATAGCAACAGCATTAACAATATTATCAAAAATAAATTTATGCAAATCGACAATCATTAGGAGATAGGACAAAATAAAATGCAACGTTTCTTCCTGTTGTCTGCGCTTTGAGTTCAGATCTCGCCGAAGTTAATTTTGCTTTTCATTCTTTCGAGATCGATAAAATACAGAACCAATTTAGAGAAGTGAATTGGTGGATTTGTTAAAGCGTCGAGCCAGATGCCTTACGGTATTTGTTCCGAAGACCTTTGCGTTCTGAATTCTTGGATGATAGACTTTACCTGTTGCTTCATTTAATAGCGTCGCATAGTCCTTGGAAGCCTTTAAAAGAGTTCGCTCAATTGCAAGTAATTAGTTTAGGACTCCCTGCGGCGAGCTGGCAGAAACGTTAGCACGCCGGTCGAACTGCTTCGCGGTATAACGGCTCTGTGAATTATTGTGAATACGGTTGTGTTACTTTGTGAAAACTGTCTCGGTGAATAATTGTGATTTTTGTGGAATTATTACGGTTGCATTTCACGTGAGCTGCTGCATTTTCCCAGCTATGGCAAGTGGTAGTGTCTCCAGTATGGAGAGCTACACCAAGGCCACTGCGGTGAGGAAGCCAGTGCCGCTGGAAACCAAGTTAATCAAGTTGGATATGGAGGAGGTAACCAGGAGCAGGAATTTGATAGAAGTTGAGGGAGACTCGTACAAATTGTGTCCCC
>NC_068981.1:174012716-174024149 GCF_001194135.2 Octopus bimaculoides | reverse complement strand
GTGGTAGTGTCTCCAGTATGGAGAGCTACACCAAGGCCACTGCGGTGAGGAAGCCAGTGCCGCTGGAAACCAAGTTAATCAAGTTGGATATGGAGGAGGTAACCAGGAGCAGGAATTTGATAGAAGTTGAGGGAGACTCGTACAAATTGTGTCCCCCAAAAGAGACTAAAGAAAATAAAATTCTGAGGACAGTAGTGTATCGTACACAGGCTGTCGAAACCGATAAAATTGAAATGGTGACGGAAGAGGAAATCGAGGAGTGCCTGGGTGAAATTGTCAATGAAGCCACGTACATCAACAGAGGAAGAAAGTTCGGTACGGTTGAGGTGAGGTTCGCCACAAAAGAAGAGGCAACCAAGCATGCAACCAACATATTAAGAAGTGAAAACATAGTATTGCTACCAAGCTATAGAGGAAGAAGAAGTGTGAAAATACGTATTCCGAGAGTGCCACCAGAAATTAAACCAGAGTGGTTGGATGCAACAGTTTTAGCTACAACCAAGGAGGATCCGGAATTGGGACCAGTGGCGGAATCAAAAGTGCGCAAATGGTGGGGATTTGGACTCGAAATGTGGCTTTTTGCCACATTCGAGGACAAAGAAAGAATTCCCTACCAGATAGAAGTGGAGGACGAGAAAACGTTAAATGTCGTAGTTGAGGGAAGAAAACCAAATTGTTATATATGCGGGGAGAGAGGTCATATGAAGACCAAATGCCCTCTATATGAGTTCACACAGTCACAGCAAGAGAAAGCACAAGCAGAGGAGGAAAACATTGTAGATCACACAGAGGAAATGAAAGAGAGACAGAAGTGCGAAACAGAAAACAAAGGAGAAGAACGAAAATGGAGCTACTAACCCTAAAAAGCGAAGGAAAAATAAGTCAAAGGAACGGTCAACAGAAAACAAAAAAGAGATAAAAAAGCCAGAAACTAATAATATACAAGAAGAGGAGAGAACGGATAAAAATGTGAAATACAAGGGGCTTTTGATAAAGTACGAGAATTGCGAGCAGATGGAGAGAAAAGTCGAGCGGTTAGAAGAAATAATAAGAGTGAAAATGCCAGAGAAATGTGCTGAAAAATGCATTTTGATACGTGAGGAAAGATGCTTCGAGTGCATAAAAGAACTTGGTGAAAATATAAAAACGAAACGGATATGGTTGGTGGAGACACCACCCCCTAGAACTGATTATTTGCAGTTGTTAAGGACAGACGTAACAATGATGAATGGAAGAAAGGTAACGCGAGTGTTTGGATTTTTGAGTTACAAAACGGTTAAAATGTTTACATGACGTTGAACGTAAAAGTGAAAAACTGGATAAATGTAACCACCCGACTTCGGGGATCGAGTGGACATTGCGCCTCACTTTTTTCATTCTTGCATATTATCATTTTATTTTAATTACCCCGATTTTATGTTTGCGTTTTGTACTGTCTTTATGTATTGTGATGTCTTAAAAATTCTTTGTATAGCCCTTTTATGGGTAATAAAGAAATCGGTATTTCATCTGTCTTTACGTTCTGAGTTCAAATTCCGCCAAGGTCGACTTTGCCTTTCATCCTTTCAGGGTCGATAAACTAAGTACCAGTTGCGAACTGGGATTGACCTAATCAACTGACCCCTCCCCAAAAATTTCGGGCCTTGTGCCTCGAGTAGAAAAGTTTAGGACTCCCTGCTTTGCAACTTCATCCCTTCCTTTCAATCTCGGAAACCCTGGAATAATAAAGGAACATTTTTCCCTTCTTGTATAAACGATAAAACAAATAGTGAGTTATGGAATAATGTAATAAAAAGATTTGCTAATCCTAATGGGTAGAATCATTACATACATTTAAGTTGGAAGTTGCAGCGTTCATCCATTTCCAAGCGTCTTTCATTATAATTCCAGTCTCAAATAAGCTGCATTTTAGAAATATAAGTTAAATCCAGTACTTGACTGGTATTATATTTAATCGGCCCTAGAAAAGGGAACGGAAAAGTTGGTTCCAACAATATAATTGTATCGTTGATTTATGTGTCTCTGGAGCATTCAGTGGGTTTCCATGCAGCTTCTGTTAACCCAGTTTCACTCATAAGGTTTAGTGGGGGCGACTAAACTATGATAAGAAAAAAAACACTTGCCACGATGCCATATATTGGGATCGAACCCGGGCCCAATAACTGCGAAGAGAATCGCACTGAAGTTCGGTTTTTGATTTCCTACCAGCAGTCATTAGAAGTTTCTTTCAATTGTTCTCCTGTTCAATAAATATTATAATATAAATATACTATTATGTTTTCGTCTGTTCTAATAACAGTAACTAATAACTCATCAGTGAATCTTCGAAGATGGTGCAAATATACACTCTCAGTGCAACAGGACAAACTCCATCTCAGCCGCTTGTATTCTCGGTATACTACACTATACAATACAAAATTACTTTGCCATAGACTACACTACACTATACGGTGTCCTATTGTATTACACTTCACTATACAGCACTGCACTCCACTAAACTAAACTATACTAAGCTACACTGCGCTACACTACAAAGCACTACACTGCACAACACTACTGTGCAACACTATTGCATTAAACTGCACTACACTAAATACACTGCGCTACAATGTACTGTACAACACTTCACTACACTACGTTACACTGTATTGCACTACCCTACGCTGCATCACTCTGACGGTCACGTCGACGAGGGTGTTCCAGTTGATCCGTGAAATTAACGTGCAAGTGGTTGAGCACTCCACAGACATGTGTACCCTTAACGTAGCTCTCAGGGAGATTCAGCATGACACGGAATGTGACAAGGCTGGCCCTTTCAAATACAGGTACTACTCATCTTTGCCAGCTGAGTGGACTGGAGCAACGTGAAATAAAGTCTCTTGCTCAAGGATACAACTTGAACTCACGACCTTACTATCGTGAGCCGTCTACCCTAACCACTAAGCCATGCACCCTTACTCTACTCCACGCTATACTGTTTTGCACTACACAGCAATACACTACACTAAACTGCATTGTGCTACACTACACCACACTCTCCTATGTTACACAGCACTACTCTGTGTTGCACTGAACTACTCGACATAACATGATAATACACTAAACTACAATAAACGGGGTCGACTTTGCCTTTCATTCTTTCGGGATCGATAAAATACGTAAGTACCAGCTGAATACTAGGGTTGATATAATCGATTTATGCCCTCCTCCGAAATTGCTGGCCTTGTGCAAAAATTTGAAACCAGTATAAATCAGACAGATTAAAGTAGCCGTTGTCGTTAAAACCAATTGGTGAAAGCAACGGACATGTTTCAAAGTTATCAGGTCTCTTCAGTGACGCATATTCAGCTCAGTGGGCAAGATTTGGAGGTGATCAGTATATATAGAAATAGAGAGACAGTAAGTAATACTGATTATGATTATCAACAATAGAGTTGAGATAAAATACCACAAGGCATCATTTTGCCTACTATATGAAAATATGGTAAGGGCTTACATACGTAAAATCACTATATCATTGTATCGATCAGACTATCGGATGTTGTGTTACACCGCTGAATACAATGCGATTCTTCATACTGTTGTATCTTTCAAATGATGTCACCTCGCTGGCTAGGTGGGCAGGCCAACATTTCCCATGAACAAAAAGCCAATTCGTTGCAGGGTTATCCATTTACAGCTGAGTGGACTAGAGCGACGTGAAATGGAGTGTTTCGCTCAAGAACACAACGCACCGCCGGTCTGAGAATCGAAACCACGATCTTGCTATCATGAGTACAACATCCTATCTACTATGTAAAATAGTGATCTGAAAAACTTCGGTGAACTGAAATCATCCATACAATCAGTAATCAAAAAATCCCTCCAGGGCTGTTTAAAACTTAAAAACGAGCCACTTATTATAATAATTGTAACAGCAGATAAGCAACATATGTTTTAATGAAACATATGTTATCTTCCATTGGAAGAGAGGTTGCACATATGATCCTTGTAGGCTCTCACACATTGATAATATTGATTTCAAACTTTGGCTCAATGCCAACAATTTCGGGGAAGGAGATATGTCGATTACATCGACCCCAGTGTTCAGCTGGTATTTATTTTATCTATCCCGAAAGGATGAAAGTCAAAGTCGATCTCAGAGGAATTTGAGCTTACAATGTAAAGACAGACGAAATACTGCTAAGCATTTTGCTCGGGATGCTAACGATTCTGTCAGCTCGCTACCTTACACATTGATAATATTGATGATACAGTTGATACCTAACTTGAACAGATGCTGCTCAAAGTCTGCTGGGAAAGATCTAGGGCTGGGAAAGATCTAGGGCTGGGAAAGTATAGGTCTGGACCGAATAATTTTAAAAGAGTGAACTTTGCTAGAGGTACCAATGATTGAGCAAGTGACAGTGGTAGAGCTGCACTCAACTGTAAATTTTTGCATCATATTTACGAATCATTTTTGTAGGTGAAGCACATATTTTAAATGTATTATGTGCGGTCCTGTGACGCAAGAACAACAGCGGTACTTCCTGTTTTTATCGCTAAAATTGCTGTCATTATGGTCCCGAAATGCTTAAGGTCGAATAAATGAGTCAATCCAGTAAGCGAGGGCTTCACATCAGTAAGACTGGCCGATGCGCTATAAAGCCGTTGAGAGGACGTCCGGGAAGCTATTTTTTTTACCCACGAATGTTCCAAACCCCAGTTATGAATTCATTTGCATACAGCCAATCAGAGCACAACTATCAAACTAATTTATGAGCGCATAACAAGTGATAGGCGATAAGATAAGGTCACTTGGATAAGGAATGGCCATGCTGCTTTTCTCTTTTAATAATGCTTGTTGTTCTTGTTCTTCGTTTCAACCATGGCTGCCTCTGCGTAGTTATTTGTGATGTTGTTTACTTTGTAAAACAGTAAGGGGAGAGAATTGCTAGCGCATCACCCTCTACTCACATTTTCCCCATCCACATCTTTGCCATATGGGGCCCAAACAAAATCCGATAAATCTATCTATCTAATTACTTGTCTCCTAAAATCAGGCATAGCTTGGCGAACGGTCAACTTACAATACCGTTTTTCGTCTTGAGTTTACTTGGTAGAGAGTGTTTGTTAACTTGACATGGTCAAGGTGAGCTTGATTGACCGTATGCAAATTAGTTCATTGCTAGGGTCCGGAACCCACGTGGGAAAAAAAATTCGCGTCCGGGAAACTGCGTGCATTGGCTCCTGTTTAACCTTGAAACTTACTGGTGTTCGGTATGCGGAGTTCTTGACTAACTACACTTGCAAAAGCAAGGTGTTTCCAAATCTCATGTAAATTTATGCATTTTCGTAATTATTCATAAGTATTCTTTTTTTTTTTTTGTGGTATTTATGAGACGTTTATGTGCAATAAATTACAAATATTTTATTTAAGCCATGAACAGGAATATATTTTACAAAAGAAAAACAAGAACAAAAAAGCAACAAAAAAGGGAAGAAAGAAAATAACAACAATGCAGCACCAAGTGCTTCAATTGGTCGCGCACCACATACACTTTACAAACAGATTTGCACTATATACTCCTTAATCTTGCCCGACAATTAGCAAAACCACTTGAAGTCAACACAAACACTATATCTATCAATCTCTGATAATATTTTATGGCAAACCTCACATACATAACATTCTGAAAACTGAAATCCAAAGACAAGCTGAAGCCAAAAAATACTTTGTTCTAATCTATTACTGACTCTCTACAAACCTCAAATATTACTTTGGTATACTAAAAACATATCTACAACGGTGTTGCTGCTTTAAATACAAACATCATAGTCTGCATCCAACAAAACAGCTTTTTTTTGTGGCTGGTAAAGACTCACTCAACAAAACACGATAATATCTGCTTCACAGATGAGAAGATTTTGTTTTGTTTTCGTTGATGCAGATTTTTTCACTCTTTCTTTTCTATCGCGACTACAACTTCTGTTCAACTAAAAACTAGAAGGTTGAATACCTCCTTTGCTTAATCCAATCTAATGTATTTACCTCTATTCCTTTCGACAACTTTATCCTGCTTCGTCTCCCACAAATCTTACATTAATCATTTTCATCTATTCTTCCTCCTCCAGGAAAATGGCAGCCTTACGGAATTTCCTCCTTCAAGAGTATTTATAAAGATTTTTACAATTACCGTTTCGATTACCTTTTTAATTTCATCAAGAAAAGATTTGAAATTAATCAAGAAATATTACTAACTAGAATTAAACTTAAAAGGCCGCTCATAGGACCAAATACACCTTCTTGTATACCTAATTGTTGTGTGGATGTTATTCACGGTGCTTCTTGTCTACAAACATCCGTCTGTTAAAGTAGAATTGGGTAGCCAACAATCGGATCAGACTTGTTTTCTGACCTCACTAGTAATCGATTAGCTTAATCTTCTCTTATCTGTTAGCAGGCTTTAAACGTGCATTATCGAATCATTTAAATCATCTGATGCCGAGTTCATTTGATTGTTGATAGACAGAATGTTTAGAGCAGTCATTATCGAGCCAAGTGACTCCTCTAAGGCGTGCACAAGAACACGTCGTTAACGATAACAGCAGAATGAAAGTACGTGTAAACAGTAACAATAAAACTTTATAAATATATTTATTTGGTGCTTATATACACACACACAAACACACACAACGACCTTCAGTTTCCATCAACCAAATCTACTCACAAGGCTTTGGTCGACCCGAAGCTATAGTAGAAGACATTTTCCCAAGGTGCCATGCAGTGGGACTGAACCTGAAACCATTTGGTTGGGAAGCAAACTTCTTACCACACAGTCATACTTATGCCTCTACATGTGTGTGTGTGTGTGTGTGTGTGTGTACTTTGTTTATTTCTATGCATTTATTTTATTTTATTGGGCTCTTGTGATGCATTTTGTCGCAAAAATATGATGCATGTCTTCGAATGCAAATTACGTCCTGTCCTTGCGACCGCTTTTAACGGATGAATTGTCGTGCAATCCACTTTGAGTATCATAAAATTCAATAATTAATTAAAAAAATTTTAAAAAAACAGAATGTAACCTGTACGTGATTAATCCAAAATTAATGAACTAGAACTCATAGAATGTAAAATAGATATAAAGTATGACCGCACAAAACTGCCAGTTGCACATAATATATAAATATCTTTTGTGAGATGTATGCACTTGTCTGTTTCAGCTCCACATTTGTGAATGACGTCTTTAAGAGAATTTCTACGTTCTTAATAGTTGAACAATAATTTGACTTTATTGCCATTATATCTGAAAATGTAAACTTCCGTATGTGGAAAGAAATGTTGGAAGAACTACCGTTTCTATCTCAGAGAGAATTGGAAAAATCTGATCACATACTCATCCACTTTTTAGAATAAAAATTTGTATCATGAATCCTATGACAACTCCGTAAGTTCATCTTATATATATATATATATATGTATATGCATACATACACATACATCATGTATGTATATTAAATGCCAAATTATGATGAACTTAATCGAACTGAAAGATAAAATATTTTTCGGACAAAATTATTACTACATGGAAACATTTCAAATCTGTCCATTTTGCACAGCATGGTTCAATAGTTTTTTCTTTCTTTCTTCTAGCTTTTAGTGAACGTTTCTTTCAAAGTGAAAATATTTGTTCTTCTTATGCTCATTCTTTTGACAGACGTCGTTTTTCTCTGTGCATTAAAACTCTACTGAATTCGGATCCTTTTCGTTTAAAGGCACTTGGCTAAAAATAAATTTTTTTAGACACTGACGCTTCTCGATGAATCATAGATTAAGTAAATATAGAAGATGCATTACTTGCTGATTTAACTTTCCCCCTCCCCACTCCGTCATTGCTGCTGAACCATTTCTAGACAGACACACCAACGCGGTTATTCCATTCAAAACCTACTGTCATTTATAAAAAATGCTTCACTCTGATGAAAACAGTTTCGTCTGCTGTGCACCCGCCTAATGATCTTCAAAACAGTAAATCCTTACGCACTTTGTTTTCATAGGAGTATCTAACAAATGCTAGTCATCGAGTTGCTTTTGCTTTGTAATGTCAATGTCTTCATCCAACTGAATCGCAAATATAGTGCTTCCTTTTGTTCTTTCAATAAGTTGCATAAATTGGTTATTGTTAATTGTAATTCTATAGAGGAGGGAGGTCAAAATGAGGTGTTTTTACTGCATTTTTTGAATAAGAGACAAAATATATTTTTTACAAATGCTCACGAAAATTGTATAAGCTAAGCAAATGGCCTTCCTTAAATGCTATAAAAACATTATAACATAATCTGACCACTGTTTCAAAAAATTATCGCCATTCTCTTCGTGCATATGAAAGATGGATTTGAGTAAGACAAGATAATGTAAATTTGCCGCTTCAGTTCTCCAGAAAACAGACTCATACATATCAGAAAGATTAGACATGCCAAAGAAATTTTAAATATCTAGGTCAAATGAAAGCGGATCAGGGGAAAATGGCACATGATATGAAATTAACGAAACTCGAATAAATATAAAACTACTCAACATAAAATATTCTCTATAGCTTCTTCACGATCTGCTGGAGTGGCTCTCTTCGTGATATATTTACACACCATGCAGTTAAAGAGAAGAAATTATTCATGACACGTTTTACCCCATTTTAGACATCATTTTCTGAAACTTGAAAATTATTAAATTAGACGTTAGTGCAGGAAAAAATTGACTTGGAATCCAACAAAGAAAAGAATATTGATTGTTAAACACCAAAAATTATCCAGATATTTTATTAGCAACCTCAATTACAATCTGGTCAAATTTCTTGCAAAAAGTGGACCTGCCACCTGATTATATTTCGAACTCCCTCAACTTCAACAAGAACTATGCTGATCAATTTTTACTCTTAAGCATAATATAACAATACAAAATGATGATGCAATACTTGCAATGTAATGATTTTAAACAGGTAGGGAAATAATAATGTGAAATCAAAAGTTACTCATTTTCCGCTGGTTAATAATGTTGCACACCCCTGTCGTTGGCAACGCTAGACCTTCGCCACTCATAGATGGCTTTTCAACAACATTTGTAATGGAGTACGAGACTTCACTTGATGCTCTTATGCATTTTTCTGGAACTAGTATGAGTGAGATTTTGAAGAGCTTTTTTTTTCTTTCAAAAGATCGTTTTTGTACTTTCGAAGACCGCAGTAAACATGTAGAAAACGGTGAAAATGCACTTGCACAGGACGTATATCTTCTGTCGTTGAGTCTTTTTAATTTAGCAAAATATAATACTCGTTACAAATTAAGCATTTTTACTCTCTCTATCCTTCTCTCTCTTCCCCCGTTACACCTCGATATTCCGCTTGGTCATAGTGGAGACTATGTAGGCTCCTAAAACAACTAGTGAAAGCATGTTTCATGTTTCCAAGTCATACTCGCTTGTGAAAGACGGCTAAGAAATAGCGTATTTCCAAAGGCCTATATGTATTTCTATAGAACGAAAGTGATTGAAAAGTCTACTGACTAAAGGTGATAACTCTAGAGTACAATGTTTAAGGGTGATGGAGGTACATTGTCACGGCCTCAAGCCTTGTTGGCTTCGCATGGCCAGGAATACTTCCCCAAAAGGTAAACAAGGTGATGAGCATGGTTGCATTCAAGCCAATAATCTCCTCTAATGGCTAAGCCTATTAATATCTCACCGAATTCTCTCCATTCACTTACACCATAAACCATCCCATAATATAAAATAAAAGAAAAACACTCTTACACTAAATAAATACTATAGAAACTATCTAAAAGTCTTCTTATCGCCAACTAAAATCCTCATAAAAGATTTTCTAATATAACTGCACAAACCTACATACACACACTTAAATGTATACTTGTATGGAAGCAAACAGAAAGAGCTCTTTCCTTTTTTTTTAAATTATATTCTTTTATTCCAGTTATTATACATGAATATATACACACCTATATCAGCCCCACTTTAGCATATATCTAGAACAGAATTTGAAGAAAATTTTATAAACAAACGTCAAACAAACTCTACCTCCACAAAACGGGTAGTTTAGAATCTCTATATGCTAATCTGCTTTTAGGACAAGAAACTTCTAGACAGAAACATATAAAACATACAACTTTTACTCAAATACTTTTGTGAACAGCAAAGCACAAGAGAAACAATTTTCCATACTAACAAAGTCATGACATGCCTGACTAATAACCCCAACCTTACAAATGAAAACAGATGGTAGTGGTAGTGGTGGTCTGGTGGTGTAAGTAACATCCTTATTCCATCTGTTATTTCTTAAATTTCAACAACTGTAGTGCGGGCACAATAAATCCTGTTAGTGAGTAGAAATCTGAAAAGTCATTGTATCGTTCTCTTGTGCAATGCATGTGACTCAGTTTGTTCTTGTTTCTTTGACTGAACGGACACCTTTTCCCATCAAGACAAAGAAATAATAAAACACAACACCCACACAGGCTCTGCTCTTACTTCCTGGCTTAGTTTTTAACAGTTGCAAGAGCATTCAATGAAAATATCTTTATGTGTGACCTAGGATTAAATGAAGTACAATAACACAGGAACTTGATTTGTTAGAAATAGCAGACAAATATTTCTCTTACACACACCACCATAGGAAAGACAAATCAATTAAGGCCATTTGGTTTTAAATGTGATATTATGTTTTCTTTTCCTTTTATGCAAACTGTTAAATTTAGCCTGACTGAACCTTTTGTATAGACCTATGTGTGTGTATATATATATATATGTGTGTGTTTGTGTGTGTGCGTACGTATACGCGCGCGCACACACTTGCATACATTCATAGATAGATAGATAGATAAATGATAGAAGATGTAATGAAGGACATTTCATTTATCTGTTTATATAATTTCTGCAGATACTGTGAAATTCCTGGTGTACATCCAGAAGCAAGTGCGTTTCCACTGTATGATGACATCAAGTGGCCAATAACTGTGGACAAGCTTTGCCCGAATCTTCTTTAACTATAAAGTTGTACATCATTTTTTCAGTCAGCGGTGAAATGGCTAAAATTTGCCCTGTTCATAATTATACCACATGTTCCATATATATTATACCACACCTTGATACTGTGTGGACTAAGATCCTCGTTGACAGGCCGCTGGTATTTACAGAGTGTTAAACACTTTCGGTATGCAAATTAGGGACTCCTTCATAGAGTAACTTCTGCATTTGTTACTTTGACCGCTTGTTTCTCTGGAGACTGTCAGAATGTTGTGGACGCTTCTGATGGGAATCCAATAAGGTTCGAAAATCGATTAAGGTTGTTCATCATTTTTTCAGTCTGCGGTTAAATGGCTAAAATTTGCCCTGTCTATAATTATACCATATGTTACATTATATATATATATATATATATATAT
>NC_068981.1:174010166-174012067 GCF_001194135.2 Octopus bimaculoides | reverse complement strand
ACTGGCGCC
Source organism: Octopus bimaculoides (assembly GCF_001194135.2). NCBI lineage: Eukaryota > Metazoa > Mollusca > Cephalopoda > Octopoda > Octopodidae > Octopus > Octopus bimaculoides. The sequence goes on along the minus strand of NC_068981.1, from coordinate 174,012,058 downwards.
CCCGTTTTAAAATAGATCCTATTCTTTATTTATGGATTAACAAGGCAACCAATGGTGAAAGAGTACAGCAGGGTTCGCCACCATCCCCTGCCGGAGCATCGTGGAGCTTTAGGTGTTTTCGCTCAATAAACACTCACAACGCCCGGTCTGGGAATCGAAACCGTGATCCTATGATCGTGAGTCCGCTGCCCTAACCACTGGGCCATTGCGCCTCCACTTTGTTGAAAGAATACTTTAAAAAAAAAAAAAAGATCACTCTCGTAACTACTTCCTAAAATATCCTCAGCAAAGAGAAACAAAATGTACGAACAGATTTTTTTTTCTTTTTGTCTTGTGCCACCTACGATGTTCCCACTTTTTTTAACACTTTTTAACAGTCATTTCTAGTTTTTATTTATTTTTAAATTTCTTCCAGTGAGGTAATCCAATTTTAAATTTTTTTCAGCAAAGTCACCTGTAAAGTCTTTATAAAGTTATCTACCTAATTTCAACAATGAAATTTATCTAATATCTGATCTTTGTTATGAGTAACGTGGTGTGATGTTTTAAAGCCAATTTTCCTCAACATAACCGTCTTACTTCACATTGTATCATGTGACCTGAACTCTCCTTCTTTTCCTGTCTCTCTCTCTCCCTCCTCCTCTCTCTCTCTCTCTCACGCTCACACACACACACACACACACATATTCTTTTCATTTGAAAACACGGCATCGCCATCCACAGAGTGTGATAGTTCAGTAGACGAAGCTCTCTTGTGCGGTTACATAGCAACACGTAACGATGAGAGTAATAGGGGCGGTGGGAAGGTTAGAACTAGATTAGCCCTGATCGAGCTGACGTAAGTCGTCCAGACTATCAGGGGTTTTTTTCACTATAGTTTCCCACATGGCTACATTATCCAGTAGACATTTATTTCATAAGTAGTAGGGTACGAGTTAATATTTTTACCAAGTCAGATAATCACGTAGTGTTTCCTGACAAATTGCTTACCTTAGTGACATAAATGTGAAGTAATGGAGGAAATCTTATTGTTTGGTAATTAAAAAGATGTTGCACTAACTTTAGTGGGATGTGTAGATCGTATCACGGCATGAAAGACAGTAATACTGTTATACAACGTAGTCAAAGAAGTTTGCAGACAAAATAATCCTTGATTTTGAATAACCGAAAAATATAACCGTGAGGCTATTGTTCACTTTCACACTTCAAATAATAGGGGGCTTTGTTCCAAGGGTTTTTTGCCCTAGGGAACTTTTGTCCGGATCCCATATTTATCAATGCTTAACATTTTAAAAGAAAAGTTGGTTCTTGGATTTTTTTTTCCTTCGTTCCGTTAAAATGCACTTCGAAATTTACAAGTCATCTCTCAACTTCTCAGGTCAAGAGCAGTTCAGACTAGATAACCGACAAAAAAATCTTTCGTCCCCCTGCCCGTCTTTAGCTAGGAAATTAAATACAGAACAAATAGGATAGTTTTTTCTTTCTTTCGGCACTTTGCTGGAGGTACATACCTTTGATCTTTTTTAAAACGGGGGCCACATTTTTCGTTAATGTTTTTCGTAGTGTTTTTGGTACCGAAAGACTTTCAAACTTCGTATACTTATCTATTTTGTGTTATGGAACAGAAAAATATTTTTGTATTCGAATTTATTTCATGTAAAAAATTGTCTTATTTTGATAATTTCAACCAATCACTGACAAGTATTCAGTTGTTTACATTTACTCCTTTGGCTGATTAAACCATAGCTTCGTTTTATTTGTTTTTTTCATTTTAAATTTGCTTTTTTCATTTTCTTTTTTTTTTCTTCGTTTTATTTGCTTTTTTCTTTTTAAATTTGCTGTTTTACCCTAACCCTAACCCTATCACCGATAGAATTGTTTCAGAATCGTTT
>NC_068981.1:174004103-174009678 GCF_001194135.2 Octopus bimaculoides | reverse complement strand
CCGATCAACGGAACAGCCTGCTCGTGAAATTAACGTGCAAGTGGCTGAGCACTCCACAGACACGTGTACCCTTAACGTAGTTCTTGGGGATATTCAGCGTGACACAGTGTGACAAGGCTGACCCTTTGAATTACAGGCACAACAGAAACAGGAAGTAAGAGTGAGAGAAAGAGTACAGCAGGGTTCGCCACCATCCCCTGCCGGAGCCTCGTGGAGCTTTAGGTGTTTTCGCTCAATAAACACTCACAACGCGATCCTATGACCGCGAGTCCGCTGCCCTAACCACTGGGCCATTGCGCCTCCACTTGGCTGTCACATAGGTACCACATATATCTCACTCTCTGTACTCGACAATCTAAAGAGGTAAATTCTCCTGCTCTATCTTCTCTTCTCTTCTTTACATAGCATTAATCTACAATTGACCACAAGATTCTTCACGAATGATAACAGAACTTCAACTAACCTCTATACAACACCAACTCGAAGCAGTTCTATACTGTAATGGTAAATAAAGGTCATTATAACCGTTATTTATTTCTTGTCATTTATACCAATCATTACTGCATCTAAAACACTGCATCTGTTTCAAGCTGGTAAGTTCGCAAAGAAACGAACTGCACAGCCTTGTTTAGACTGGAAACTATGAATCGAACGGGATCCAGACAAAAACCGCCTGCGACAAAAAAACTCCTTAGTTAAAGTGTGAAAGCGGACAAAATCCCTTTGGTTATATTGTTTGGTTATTTTTAGTCGCAGAAAAATCAGCATTTTAAAATCTAAATTTAAAGTCTTTTGTTTTCTTCTCTCTGCATTTATAGATTAATGAGAAAGAGCTGACCTTTTGAACTTTCTCCGGCCGTTGAAGGTTTAAGAGAATTTGTCGTTCAAACGTACTTCTTATCGTTTCCATCTTTCTACACATTTTTTTAAGTAAATGCTTTCCTTTTTGTTACAATTCAGACATTATGTACCTTGAGTAGTAAAGAATCTTTATTCTATTCTACTTTATTTATTTTCGACTGAATATATTTTTGTTTGCTTAAAAATTGGAAAATAAAAGGTTGTTTCACAACCGCGATTTCCGTTTTTATTTACGTGAAATTATTAAAAAAAAAAGATTCAAGAGATTTAGCTGTTATTTCTAGCATGTGGAGAGACCTTCTAGGCTTAACTTCATGCGCTGGTTGAAAATCACCTAAAAAAATTCTGGGGTCGATACATTCGACTAAAAATTCTTCAAGGCGGCACCCCAACACAACCGTAGTCTAATGATTTAAAGGAAAAAACGAAATATATCACAGGTGGTTTTGACTAGGCCTAAAAAAAAAAATTATGGGTTCCATACAGTCGTCTAAAAATTCTTCAAGGTGGTGCCCTAGCATGGCCGCAGTCTAATAACTGCTACAAGTAAAAAGGAAAAAAAAATTCTGGGGTCGATAAGTTCAACTAAAAATTCTTCAAGGCAGCACAACGGCATGGTCACAGTCTAATGACTGAAAACAAGTAAAAGGGGAAAAAACGAAAAATATAACCGAGGGGGTTTTGTCCTAGGGGGAGTTTTGTCCTACACTCGAATCGAACACACGACGTTTCTAAACAACATACAAAACCGTTACAGTCGTTTCCCGTGTTTACAATGAGCATTTATACTATACTTAATAAAAGGCAGCTGTTACCAACTCACATCTTTAAAATGTGTCCAGCACCATATTTAAAGTAACGTCTCCGTAACTTAATGGTTTGAACCCAGAACGTAAAGACGGACGAAATGCCGCCAAGCATTTTACCCGGCGTGGTAAAGACTCTGCCAACTCGCCACACTATTGACTATTTATATTGACATGCAGCCATGCTCTTAGTAGTAGAGGTTGTATGTATATATGTATGTATGCATGCATGCATGAAGGGAATCCGAGGGAAGTTGTGCACGGCAGAACAAGATTACTTTCAAGTCTTCGAGAAGCAGAAACCTCTCAAGAAAGATATGAAGGATTTCTTTTAAGGAGGGCGCCTGTCAGATACAAACGAGCCATTCCTTGGCTCTCTGAGTGCCCGACACATTACTGGTCGTGCCCCCTTTACGTAGCCCTGCATGCATGTATGCCATTACTTTTGTAAACGAAGCAAGAATAACCCTTCTAATACTGCTAAAAGCCTTTCAAGCACTGCTTTAGTGCGCATGCACAGCAGAGTTCACGGTCAATCTGTGCCAAGCAGCTTCACTCTGTGTGCTTTAGCTTTGTTATTATGGCAACAGTCTGGGTACTTATTGAGCAGACCTCGTATACATATATAAACATGCTAAGTAAATAAACATGGTCAAATCATATTTACACCTCCAATGAACTGTTTCATTGTCCCAACACAAAGAAGCTATAACATGGTGGTAGCGAGGAGTACTTAATCGAAAACCGTACCATTACAATAAAACAGGAACACAACTGGGACGCTGATGATGTCGTGAAAGCGTTCAAGAAATTCAAACAGAAAAGGCTATTGGCTTTCAAAAGCTTCCTGAAAGGTACAACTGCCGACGAAAAAGTAAACTACATCCTTTTATGAACAGGAGAGAAAGATTTAGACATATTCAATGGGCATGAGTTCAATGACCGGAGAAAATGTCCTGCATTTGGTACACACTGCAAAGCATGTGGAAAGCCCAACCGCTGGAAAGAAATGTGTAGATTAACAAAATCTCACAAATACGAGCCTCAACTTTCAAAGAGGAGCGGAAAGAAAAGACAAAGAGATGTACATGCCCAACAGGAATAAAACACTTCAGAGGAAGAATCCTTGGCAGTCGGCACAATAAATATACATGAGATGGGGATTGACAACCAGAAAAAAAAAATGAGGCATACACAATACAAATCCGAAAGAAGTCAAGCAAGAAACGAACAAACATTGAGCTAAAGCTTAAGATGGACACTGGAGCCCATAGCGATATCTTGCCTGTCAACTTCTACAAAAAGATGTTCCCATAGCGACATCTTGCCTGTCAACTTCTACGAAAGATGACGCAAAACGATAAGGTCAAAGAAGGAATCCTCACACCAAGTGATGTAGTCCTGACTGCAAAAAGAGATCCTTGACGCATGATCCACCAAGGGCATCTGGAAATGGAGAAATGCAAACTCCAATCCAAATCAGCTGTGTACTGGGTAGGCATGTACAAAGAAATAGAAAAGATAGTTTCTACATGCCATACCTGTCAAAAGTACAGAAACTCACAGCAAAAGGAGGAAATGATATCCAGCGACATATCAAGAAGGCCATGGCAAGCTACTGGAGCAGATCTGTTGACAGAGAATCAAGAATGGTATTTGATTGTGGTCTGCTACTACTCTAAATTCTCATTTGCGAAAAAAGTGAAAGACCTGAAAGCCAAAACAATAACTTCAGTGGCTCAAGGACTGCTAACAGAGCAAGGGATACCTGAGCAGATCATGTGACAATGGAACTCAATTCACATTTCAGGAATTCGAAATACAAATACAACCAGACAAGCTTCTGCACAGTTTCCAACATTAATTTCACTCAGAAAACTTAGGCTGATATTAAGTAATTTTTTATCTTTTATCTTTTACTTGTTTCAGTCATTAGACTGCGGCCATGCTGGGGCACCACCTTGAAGTTTTAGTCACATGAATCGACCCCAGTGCTGTTTTTTTAAGCCTGGTATTTATTGTATCGGTCTCTTTTGGAGAACCGCTAAGTTGCAGGGACATTTAACACACCAACACCAGTTATAAAGTGGTGGTGGGACACATACATATGAATATATATACACAACAGGCTTCATTTAGTTTCTGTCAGCCAAATTCACTCACAAGGCTTTGGTTGGCCCAAGGTTATAGTAGACGAGTGCCATGCAGTGGGACTGAACCCAGGAGCATGTGGTTGGGAAGCAAGCTTCTTACCACACAGTCATGCTTATGCCTATGGTTAAAAAATACTTGTTCATCATACCACACCACTGGATCAAACCTGGAATCATGTGATTTTTTTTTTTACCATCCGTCTATTCCTGGTCTATCCATTACTTGTGTCAGTCATTAGACTGTGGCCATGCAGGGGTACTGCTTTGAGTACCCCAGTATCCAAAATCACCAAAAGAAACATCTATCAACAGTTGATTTAGAATTTACAAGTTTTCTTCCTTGAATCTAAATTTACATTTGTAATTGTTTACCTTTCTTTTACTTATTTCAGTCATTGGACAGCAACCATGCTAGGGCACAAATCAACCCTCATACTCCTTTTTTTTTTTTAAAGTCTGGTACTTATTCTATCAGTCTCTTTTGTTGAGCTGTTAGATTTCAGGGAGATAAACAAACCAATACCGGTTGTCAAGCTGTAGCAGAGGACAAATACAGGCATAAAGATACACACACATATATATCATAATCATTTAATTCCCCTTTTTGGCCCTTTTTTACAAAAATTTAAAGTATTTTATTTAAAAATAGAAGGTATATACAAACATGTACATAAGTGAAAATGCGTATGGGAGAGGAGTAAGTGGGGGTATGCCCTACATATTTTGATCTAACATCCTAATTGATTCTAGAAAAGGCAGAATTTCTTATGCAGTTCCATAAAGATATCTGCATTCAAGATGGATTTAAATGAAATGGGCTCAGGATATATTTCCCTCTGTGAACATGTACGGCATTAAGACAATGTCAAGATTAAAATTAGATATATATATATATATATATATATATATATAAACAGAACAAGAATGTGACGGACGATAATGAAGCATACAGACAGATGGACAATACAAAGACAGACAGGAAAACCAGGGCAGAACATCCGTGGCTTTCTATTCATCCGTCAAACTTCCAATTATCACTACAGTTTCAGCCTGTTACACTTGAGATTGTTGAAAATTGGTAGGCCCCAAAAATCTAAGTTAAGGGCATTAAATTTTTGGAAGAAAGTAGGGTGATTATGTGCGACAACTCAGACAAAAAAAAAAAAAAAAAAAAAACGAGAAAACGGAGAAAATGTTACATGATTTACGAATACAAACAACAAGAATAATAACAGGTGTCTTGTGACTAAAAGGACAAGTTAATTTAAGCTGGCGTATGAAGTGGAAGCCTTACGGCAACAAACATAGATGAAAGTCAGGAGACAAGAAAAGAAGGTGTTGTGCAAGCGGTGGTGAGGCCAAAAAAGAAAGATCATGCTTGGCTGAACACTGGTCACGTGGGAGGAATAGGGAGAGGTAGGGAGCAAAGGGATAGAAGAATTAGGGAAGGAACTGCAGAGAGAGAGGGGGGAAGGTACAAGGTAGATAACAGAGGAAAGTAGAGAGATGAAAGAAAGAGAATACCAAGAATGTGAGAGAGGGGGAGAGAGAAAAAGAAAAGAGGAAAGAAAGAACAAAGTCATACAGAATTTAGATATAAACTTACTTTCAAGCTGACCAAAAGGTGTACATACACCACTATATGTATATATAATCCCAAAAACGGAACAAGAACGTAATGGACAACAATGAAAACATACGGACAGATATAAATATATATATATATATATATATATATATATATATATATATATA
>NC_068981.1:174001568-174003648 GCF_001194135.2 Octopus bimaculoides | reverse complement strand
AATATTAACTAGAGTATTTGGGGGATGCCATCAAAGAAATTCTAATTGTTTCTTCAGTTTAAACAAGGATTTTTTGTTTCTTTTTCAGTCTGTATATGTAAAAGAAATTTAGTTTGAAGATAATTCATCAGAGGAATCCTCTTCATATACCGACTTTGCTATAGTGTTGATGTCATTCAAAAGTTCCTGAAGAGATTCAACTGCAAAGGATAGAAAAGATAAAAGTATGAAATGAGAATATGTGAAACAGATAATATGTTAAAACAATTACATATGTATGTATGTCATTATTCAGTTTCATTTCAAGATTTCTTTGTCAATTGAGAAAGAGCCAGTTTCTAACCTAGATTCAAGGCTTCTTCAATGGAATTTCAACAATATCAACAGGATATTTTTGTATTTTTGTATGTATGTATATGTGCAGATTCATATATTTTGCTTTATGTATATATTCTTATGCATATAGTTGCATGTATGGACATGATCATATATATTAAAATGACAAACTTCTTGAAAGTTTTACAGATTTTTACAGTTCCAGTGATGGCTTGGATCTCTAGTCTTCGAATCAGCTTTCTCCTTCCTGGTTTTGAGACGGCTAATTTCTCAAGATTGCTATTTAGGCAGTGTATTACATATCCCAGTGTCCCAATAACTGCAGGTATAAACTTGAACTTGTAATCTGAATAGAGTAACTGCAGATTTCTAAAGAGTTCAGTCTAAGTATTTTGTTGTATGTGTGCATGTATGTATATATGTATGTATGTATGTTTGTATGTGTATGTGTATATGTATGTATCTATGTATGGGTGTGTGTGTGTGTGTATGTATGTATGTATGTATGTATGCAATACACACATGCATAAATATAATTATAGAAATGCATGGGTAAGTACAAGCACAGCTGTGTGTTTAAGAAGTTTGCTTTGGAAGCACAAGGTTAGGTGTTTGATCCCATGGCACAAACATAGTCAGCAAACATTCTATACTATAACCAGGAGTCAACTAATACCTTGTGAGTAAAATTAGTAGACAGAAACTAAAGAACCCTGTTGTACACGTGTGTGTGTGTGTGTGTGTGTGTGTGTGAGCAAGTTAGTACTTGTTTTTACATGTTCACTGACCATAAACAAAAGCAACAGCTTCTTTATCAATACAGCCAGTATCTTAATGCTTGCTGTCAACTGCCAAAGCACATCTAGGCTTCTTGACATGTCTGGACATGCTATACAATCTTTCTGAATAAAAGAGATTTGTAATTATGTCTAGGCTGTTCATTACTTGACAGACTAAATTATTACCTCACTTGAAAACAGGTGACAGTTGGCAACAGGAAGAGCATCTGGCCGTAGAAAATGTGCCACAACAAATTCTGTCTGACCCATGCAAGCATGTAAAAGTAAATGTTAAAAAAAGGATGATGATGATAATCATTATATACATAAATATATCATCATCATCATCCAACATCATTTTCCATGCTGGCATGGGTTTAACTGTTGTGTCTGGGGAGAGTCATTCTCTTTTAGTGCCTTATAATTTAACACACTCACCGGTAAAATTTCCACTTATTTCGTTTTTATTTTTCTAAAAGTTTCATTGTGTCTTGCAACCTTTTCAATAGTTTCGAATAGTTTACAAGACGCAATGAAAATTTTAGAAAAATAAAAAAGAAATAAGTGGAAATTTCACCGGTGAGTGTGTTAAATTATAAGGCACTAAATATAGAATCTTGCAAACCAAATCCAAAAACGAAATGGGTTTGACTGTTTGACAAGAATTAGCAAGCCAGAGGGCTGCACCAGACTCCAGTTGTCTGTTCTGGCATGGTTTCTTTGGCTGGATGCCTTTCCTAACACCAACTGCATTACAGAATACACTTGGTGCTTTTTACGTAGTGTCAGTACAAGTGCTCTTTACATGATGCAGAAGGCATGGTTGCTTTTTTACATGGCACCAGTCCAGGTTCATTTTCCCATGATGCCAGCACAGGTGCTCTTTACGTGACGTGGCATGGGTGCTTTTTATATGACACTGGTACAGGTGCTTTTTACAGTGGGTTATATATATATATATATAT